>NC_046664.1:48470703-48492840 GCF_010883055.1 Belonocnema kinseyi
GAAAGAGGGAGCTCTTCTTAATATTTTGACACCAAAATCATGTCGATACACCTTACCGACTGCGAGTAAAGCCACCCGCGCTTTAACTTGACAGACTGTACATGAAGGATAAGATAAATACGATTGTATAATAAAAACAGAAATTTGTTTATTGCGATGAGTAGGGATGTAAATTTGCATAAAACTTTAGCCTGATGAAAAGTTTCATGAAACATTGGGAGTTTCGTGAAACATTGCAATGTTTCAAATATAGCGACGGGAACATTCAAACTGATAAGATAAAAGCCTATTAGGTATTTTCACTTCAATAAACAGCTAATTCACTTCGTAGATTGCTAAGGGGAAAATAAGGGACCAAATGTATGGGATTCAGTTCATTTTTGCCCTATTTTGCTAACATCTTCGTAAAAGGTAATTTTTTCTATATAAGTGTAGTTAAAAAATAGTTTTTATTTTTTAATTACTATTTAATGAAACAATAAAATAATAATAATGATGATTAATTACAAATATATTACAGAAATAAAGTTTTGTTCCATGCATTTGATCCATTTTCCCCCCTCAGCTTTTAACAAAGTGAAGTTATCTGATGGTTGAAGTAAAAATACCTAATTGAGGCTTTCATATCCCAACTTTCCGGTTTGTACTGTGGACCAATGATGCCAATGTTGGCATCTTGAGCTACTACGCTTGCGTTAGGGCTGACCACTCATTAGCCGCACTTGGCGCGCGATTCAAAATTACATTAAAAAACAATTGTTGTAACTTAAGTAAATAATTATTCAAATATCCACACGGATATATTCAAATTCTGTAACTTTGAGTTCAGGCAAAAAAATACAACACATATATTATATTAATAACAGTTTATTTTCAGTGAATTACAAAGACCAAATTATATTTTACAAAACATTTAATTTAAAAAGAATTTTTTTGGAAAAGTGATTGAAAATAATTATTTATCAGTTTTTAATATTTTGTATGTATTTTTCTGGGAATTCATATAATTATATAACCTATAAATACATAAATTATCACGACTGAATTGTAGTTATGCTTTCTTTTTTTTTTACTTCAAGCTTCGTTTTGTCACGTCTCAATCGAAAAGAACAATCTAAAATTTTGTTTTAGAATTATTCAAATATTATCACCATTATATTCTGCAATTAGCTTCTATATATCAAGCTGCTGAAATATCATATGGTATTTTAAAAAATGTATCTATTAACAAATATTTTGAGAAATATTAGTCTTTCGAATTCAATAAAAAAAACCTGTTATTCATCAAATATATGTGTTTTAAATTTGTTTCTTGTGTGAAATCAAAAGTTACACAATTTGTATACATTCTTGTGTATATTTTAATAATTATTTATTTAAATTACAAGAATTGTTTTTCACTGTAATCTTGAATGGCGCTTCAAAGACTAGACAACCAGCACTCAGCCCTAACGCACGCATGAATGAAAATTATTATCATTTTATTATTGCATTAAATAGTCCCTAAAAAAGAAAAACTATTTTTCAATTGCACTTATACACAAAAATTACTTTCTACGAGGATATTAGAAAAATAGAGCAAAAATTAACCGATTCCCATGCATTTGGTCAATTGTTATCTCCTCAGTATTCAACGAAGTGAAGTGAGCTAGTGATTGGAGTGTAAATACCTTATTGTATATGTAGACGGTCATGACTTTTTCTATACATCCCGGCTTTAGTTTAAATGTCGACGGGCATGACTAACCTAACTTTTGGAAGTTGCATTAGGAAGTTAATTTTATTCTAAGTGACTGGAAAGCCCTATTAAATGAAAGAAATTTGAAAATTAGGTAAATATTGTTTCAATTGGTTTCCTTATTAACAATTATTTAGTCTAATATCGCAAAGCGAATAGTTGCTACGACAGGTATTCAGGTGGCTGGCAGCGCGGTTCAGAACTCCACATCTCTGCATGAGCCAAAATTCAGTCTCCAAATGATACTTTCCCCTAGATGCCCACATGGTCACCTACGTTCAGAGGAATACATTTGAGACTTGAAAACTCTCTCAAATGATCATTGAGAGCCCAATGAAATTTGAGCTGCAACAAATTTAACACCAGCGTTTTTCTGTGTGAGTGAAATATGCAATTAAACTGTTTTCTATTCGCAAATTATTATTGCAAACATGAATTTTTAAAAATAGTAATGAATTAATGTATTAAAAACATTATATGTTATAAAAATGCGTTTTGTAAAATTATTTTTGGTACTCTCTGAAAAGTGTATCCGTATTTAATAGTCAAAATAATGTTTTTTTTTAAACTTTTCATTGATACTTATTAGTGTACTGAACTAAACTAAATTTGTATTTTCCCTATGCGTTTAAATAATTGTCGGCTTAAAAGTACAGCCGGCGCCGCCACTCGGTCGCGGTCAAATCTCACGTCACATTTATTCTACATGTCTTCATAGGAAAGCTACCTTCCTGGTAGCACTCAAGAATAATTATGGAAGAGAATGTTAACATACAAAAACTCGAAATACATACACACATTAAATTTAGCTAAATAAAATTATTTTTTTAATTAACCCACAGAAAAAGAGTCCGGGTAGTCCGTTAGCATGTTCGTTATCATTCTCCAGATTTTGAAGACAAAATATTTATTATTGTAGGAAAAAATCTACAGAATCTAGCGCTGATAATGCCGTCATGTCGAAAATTTTTAAAACAAAATCTTTATAATTGTAGGCAAAAAGCTGAGGGAACCTAACAGTTATAACATCGATAATTTTCTAAGTATCACATGCCCTTAAAGAATGCATTCTTGTAGACGTATTATTGACCTGACGGAAACCCGAGCCGTTTCAGGAGTCTTAAAGTACAACTTTACCCAACAGAATGTTTTCTTCCTAATGTAATTTGATTCCAATAGGATATATAATATGATTCAGAAATTGTTTCCAAAAATCATGTTTCTTTCCAAAAATGTTGTCAAATTAAACTCAGATTATAAACTTATAAATTTGTATTCTCTTTCACATATGGGACTCTGTAAGCAAATCGTATTTTATTATTTCTCATATTTAATTTATTTTAATACATCACATTAAAGGGTAAATAAATTTGACTGAATAGTAGAAGTGAATATTTAGTTGCACAGAAAATAGTGTGACAATAATTGGTCACCTGAAAGTTGATAAATGAGATAATTTGAGGCGAATGAATTGAAAACCATTTATTCTCTCAGTGCATTCTAAGACTAATATAATTTCGTTTTAAGGAGAAACTTTATTTCAAGGACATATCCTGGAGTTCGTAAAATTACATTAAATGTAGATACTTAATTCGAGTAAAGAGCAAATCAATATTCAGAATATCGCCAACTCGATCAGTTCGTAAACCTTCTACATGCAACCGACGTCTCACCGTATGATCGACGATGTCTTTTATTGAAAGCTTCTATTGTGAACAAATTTATTTTACGCCAGTACAATGTACATCCAATAACGTTCGACGTTTATCTATAACCAACAAAATGAACGATACTTTTATTTCAAATTTTTTTGACAGCTTATTTTTAATTAAATCACTTTAAATATTATATAAAAATTAGTTCAACTAGGCGCCGCACAAAAAATAGAGATTTTGTAGTCTATTAAGACGTTAATTAGATCATTTAAATCTCCCTCACCTATACTTTTCCTCCGCTACTCTCAATACGTTCTCTTATTTCCTCTTCTTCCCAACAGTTTCCTCAATCTCTTTCCCCTCTCCTCACTTACCCAGATAACACTCCCCTTCCCCTAACTTCCCTTCCAGGTGCCCCACTAACATTTCGAACACTACTTCCCCTTCCTCATTTTTCTTTAATTCCCCTAATTCTCCTGTCATCCCATCACCTGGCCTCATTCCCCTTGTACCTACCCCATCCTTTCCCATTTCCATAACTTGCTCTTTCCTAACTTCAACGTAGTTAATCCCTTTATTTTCTCTCATTAGCGCTATTTCCTATTTCATCACTTCCTTATACTTCCCATAAACACCTTCTTTTCCCAAACTCCTTCATCATCTAATTCTCCCTTTACTCTACTTCCACAGATAACACTTTCCTTTCCCTTCTTTCCCGGATTTAGATAACCCTCACTGTACCTTCTCTTATTGTCCTCACTTCCTCTTCCCATAATTTCGATCCTCTTCTCCTATTTCTGCTTCGCTCATTTCGCCTCACCTTACTTCTCCCCATTCAGCCTCACGTCTCCTACTTTCTTTCCCATCATTCCGCCTCACTTTCCCTACTTCCAATCCCTTTAAATTGTTTTAATTCCTCTACTTCCCCTCCCCTCAATTCTCTACTCTTTTTGTACTCCCCCTCACATCATTTTTCATACATACCTCCCCTTATTCCCTATCATGTCCCATACTTGCTTTCTTCTGATTTCCACTCATTTATTCTACTTCTCATCTATCAGATGAGACCCTAATTACCATCTGGCTCAGGCTTCTTTATCGTCTCTTTTCCCCTCTACTCTACTTCCCCAGATACCACTCCCCATTCCCTACTTCACCTATTCAGCTCTCTTTTTTCTACACCTACTAAACCGCACTGCCCTACTAACTCTCCCTTCACTTCCCCCTAGTTCCCCTCGATTGATTTTCCCCTATTTGCTTAATCTCCTTCCCTCATTTCTCCTCACTTTCCCTATTTCTCCTCCCATAATTTCCCCTATTTCTACTTCCCTTAATGCCCTTTCTTTCCCAATCCTCACTTCACCTTCCCTCGTTTAGCCTCATTTCCTTTGCTGCCCGTACCCTAATTTCATCTTACATCTTCTACTTCCTCCCCCCTGATTCCGCCTCATTTTCCCTACTTTTTCCTGTTCTCTCTCTCTCTCTCTCTCTCTCTCTCGTCGTCTAATTACCGTCATTTTAAAGATACCCAATATATTTTAAATTTTCCAGTTTTAAAACAGTGAAAATGACAGTGCGTGGTGAGCCTCAACCAACATTGACTGAAAGACTCTTGGAGTTATGTGATACTTATTGGATAATGTTTTATGTCGCATTTAAAGTGCTTTTCAAAAACAATAACATTTCCCATTGCGAAACTTTTTAACTACCGTTATTATTCTTCAAAATTTTAACTTTTTTTATTTATTTCTTTTTTTTTTAATGTACTAGCATCACTTAATTACCACCTTAGATGAACCGGTGATTAAAAAAAATGTTTGAGCCACTTTTGCTGTGATAAAGGAGTTTCTTTAAATATAAAAGAAAGTCTATAGGTTATACAGTACTTATATTGGAACCAAATTTTATAATATTTTTTTACTTAGGTTTTAAAAAAAAAGAAGTCTATTATATTTCAAATTCATAAATTAAAAAAAAAATATTCAAAATTCTTTTTTTGAAAAAAGCGCTTCCACGACTATTCTATTTTTTGCGAAAAATATGCGCATACTCCATAAGAATCATATTCAGATGGTCTGAGACTTTCTCTGACCCCCACAAAATCTATTTATTCATCACAAACTTCACAATTTTCCACCCTTTTTTTCAGGTTTCCACTTAAATTCGAACTAAAGTGATAGTAACCAGTAACAAAATCCAACTATTTTTAGTTGAAAGTTCATAATTTTCGGTTAAAAAGTCTGTTAATAAATCTGTGGTTAAGAATTAATCTTTTTTCTTATCATTTGTGCTTTAAAATTCATCTTTTTTTTAAATTCGTCTGATTTTAGAAAATTCGTGCGTCAGAAAAATATAATTCGTGTTTTTGATACAAAAATTTAAATATTTGTCCGAAAGTTGAACTTTGTTAAAAATTAATTTTTTTAGTGAAATGCTCTTAATTTTAGTTCAAAATTCATTTCTTATGTTTTGTTAAAAATTAAACTAATGGTTAAAAATTGATGTATTTAATCATGGATTCATCATTTTTGGTAGACAATTTTCTAGTTAAGACTAAATATCTAAAAATTGGGCAGTTAAAAATAGTGCAATTTCATTCATTTTTTCATTCTTATTTTTCAATCTAATATCCTAAAATTGTGCTATTAAGGGCTTTAACAAATTATTAATTCAAAATTAATTGTTTAAAATTAAAAATTTTTTAATAAAAAAATGGCTTGTTAAAAATAACTTTCAATGGTTAGGGTTACCTGCAAATTTTAATTTTTCCTGTTTTTATTTTTCAATTGGAATACAAATTTTTTAATTTTGAAAATTATAATTAACAATTTGAAAATTTTGAAACGATTGAAATTTACTATTCTTGGTGACTGCCAATTTTTTCAGTTTAAATTTCGGATGAACTTAATTTGCAACTATCGGTAATAAAAATTCGTTTATTTTATTCAAAAATTTAATTTTAAAGGTTTATAATAGAGATTTTTTTGTTTTGAATGGCAAAAATGATAATGAATTTACTTTTTGAGGTCAAAAAAAAATTCTAATTAATTTTAATATTAAACTATACTTTTTGTAGAGGTTTAGATTGTTTAGAAGCTTTAGATTTGCATAATTTAAGTTAGTTTTCAATTTTAAATTGTGAAGTTTAAATTTTGAAATTTAAATTGCTTTCAAGTAAAAATTATTTAACTTTAAAAGTCGTAAATTTAATATTATTCAATTTTGAATGCTTTTAGTTATAAATAATAAGACTCCAATTTTTCAATTCTTAGTGATCTTATTTTTAAAATTCTGAATTCAAATTTTTCCATTTTTAACGTTTTAAAATTATCCTATTTTCGACAAATTATTCTAAAATCGTTCAACTTCAAGTTTCTTCTATTGAGAACGGTAATGTTTAATTTTTAACGCTTCAAATTAGAAATGATACAATTTCAGTAGAGTATTAAGAAATATTAAAATTTAATATTGAAATACTTGTTCGATAATGGGTTCCTATATTGTTTATATTCTTGGTGTTAGGAAATAAAAAATTCAGAAACTGCTAGTGCTTAATAATTTAACTTTACTAATATAATTAAATACATTTATTTTGAGGCCATTTACATTCAAATATTTCTAATTTTAAATGAATTATAATATATTTTAAATTCTAAACAAAATTGTATCAATTTTCCCTAAAGTCTTAAAGAACAAGAAATGGCTTACGTTCAAATTTTTGTTACTTGAAATTGTCTTTTCTATGAATTGATTATTTTTAAGCGCTTTCGAATTATTTTCTAGAAAAATTCAAAATATTCAAATTTGAAGGTCAAAAATTTAAAACTGCATAGCAGTTAAACCTCTTAAATCGAAAAATTTCTACCTGCACCATTTTGAAGAAAATATTGGTTATAAACTTTATAGCAGTCCAAATTTTAAAACAGGACCAACTTGGATTATAATAAACCGATTTTTAAAATATTGCACTGAGAAAAATGTTTTGTTGTTCCAGAAACAGTTTGTTTGTCTAAACCATATTTTTTGCTGCGCAACAAAATCGTTTGGTTGAGCCAACTAAATTGTTTTTTAAACTCTTTGGTAGATCCAACCAAAAATTTTGGTAAGCTTAAACAAATTGTTTTGTGAGAAAGACAAAAACTTTTTAATGATTGAAGAAATATATTTTGCAAAGTTGGCCGTATATTTGTAAAAATAATAAAATTAATTATTTCAATTAACAATGTGATTTTGTCACACGAATGGTTCTGTTACATGAACCACTTTTTTAGTAATCACATCCAAATTTTTGTTGCTGACAACCTATATTTATGACCAGAACCAAACTTAAAAAAAACGGTCATCAAAATTGTTTTATTATTATTACTTGATTTTTGTGATCTGTGCTGGTAGCAAAAAGTGGAATAAAGACTAAAATTTTTATACCAAGTTCATGAGCTTTTTATGATTAATAAAATATCTTATATGCAGGAAATTTGTCTTCTTTAAATGAAAAAATTTTGGAACTCTCCTAAAAATATTTTAATATCATTTTATTCAATTCATTCAACAATATATATCGCTTCGCTTGAATTCAAATAACTTTATGCACATTATAGCTTTTGATTTAGCCTTCTGTCCTTACACCCTTGACCCGTAATTAGACACGTGTTGTAAAATGAATCGACGCAGAGAAATTTCCGATAGCTTCACCTCGGGATTTTCAAAAAGGAAAGTCAATATGAATTCCGAGCATACGAGCGCTTAGAATAATAGCCAAGACGTGAGAAACTTCCATACCATCTATGCGGAAGACGTTTAGCTTTTATCCTGGCATCCAGTGAAACTGTCATGAACGGAAGAAATAGGAAATTCTTAAAAGAAAAGTCACACACTTTGATATTGAATTCAAATATGTTTATAAATTTAATTAAAAACAGAATTTCAAAAACAAGGAAAACTCTTTTCAATTTGTGTAGCAGAGGATTTTGTGTTTAGTATACAATATATGTATATCTCTATGAAATTGCAACCCTGCTATTAAAAAATTCAATAAGATTTGTGGAGATCTGAGTGCTTCTTCGATAGTTCTGAGTTCTTGATATTTTTAGGAAATAGTTATGACGTCTAAAGTATGGAAAAACTCACTTCTCAAAATTCTCGTGTAGAGGTACATAAGTTCTGATCAGAATTCTGGACCCCTATACAAGAGTTCTACCAAGAAGTCTGGTGATGCTTATCGATCAAGTCAAAATTTAAAGAACTGCATCACGTCATCAACCGAAATGTTTTAATTTTTTTAATTTTAAGTTCTAAAAGTTCTAAATAGATTTCTGTTCATCTTATATGAGTCCTGTTTTAACGTGCTGTCATTCTTTCCATTTTTATTTTATGGAAAATGTTTACAAGACTTATTGGTAGAACTCTTCTTTCAGGGGGCGGGGGCTCTGATCAGCACTCTTTGATCTCAAAATTTTCATATCCCAAAATGTTGGTTTACTTGAACGTACTGTGCTTTCTTATATTTTAACTTAATCGAAATAGTTTCACAAAACTTTTTTGTAGAAGTCTTTAGGTGTAGTGTGGCATCTGATCAGAAATCTTGGAACTCTCAAAATTGTTCAGTTAAGAAATTTTGGTTCACTTGAACGTGCTGTAGTTCTCTATGAATTTTTACTTTATAAAAAAGTCTCAACAAATTTTTGGTAGAACTCTTCTGCAAGGGGAGGAGCAGAACTCTGATCAGAACTCTTTGAAATCGTGAAACTATAAAATTCAAAACATTTTCTTTACTTTAAAGTGAAGCACTTCTTTTAAGTTTGACTTGATCGATAAGTGGCATCTGACTTTTTTCTAGAACTCTTCTAGGGATAAGGACTATGATCAGAACTCTCGGATTTCAAAATTTGTAAATTTGAAAATTATGGTTCTCTTCAACGTGATGTAGGTCTATGAATTTGGACTTGATTAAAAAGTGTCAGAAAATTCTTCTCATAACTCTTCGAGTCGAAGGATCTGATACGAACTCTTAGAACTCCTTAAATTTTTTCATTAAAAGAATTTTGGTTTACTCTAACCTTCTGTAGTTCTATGAATATTGCCTTGGTCAAAAGGGATCAGAAGATTTTTTGGCAGAACTCTTATAGAGAGGCCCAGAACTGTATGCGAGAAATTCGTCACAATTTTTCCATTTTTAAAACGTTATTTTTTCAGGACATGGATTCTTATTCTATGCTCAGAAAACTCTAGAACTCGTTTGGAACTAAAGGATCAAGCAGCAAAGTTGAATTTAAAAAGAATGGAGAGATATTTTTTGTGAAATAGGCCGAAAATCTTTTTCAAATCATCAGGATCTCTACAAGTATGATAAATGTACTCAGAAACCCATGAGAAAGGTGACTTTTACTAAAGTGGGGCATATAAACTCCCTCCCTTTCTCCATTTTCAAAAAGTGAATTTTTGATGATTAAGGCGTCACAACTATCGCGAAAAACTATGAAAAATTCTAAAACTATATTGAAGAAGTACTAAGAAATCTACAAAAAAATGTAATTTTCAATGTTGGTTTTGCTTAAAAATAGTTCTTTCGTTTCTTTAGTAACTTTTTAAAACAGAATTACGAAATTCAAATTGGGACAATTATAGGGGATAAAAAATTTGAAAATTGTAATTTTATGGAAAAGGTTATCCTAAGGTACTTGGGGTTGCTTGATTCAAAAGTATTAATAGAATTTACCAATTAGAAATTGCTTGTTTAATACATGAATTAGGAATCAGTAAGGAATATTTTGAAGAAGAAGACATGTCAAATGTAATTCGTCAAAATTAATTTAAAATTTTCACTGCATAACTTTTAATTGTGGATTTTTCAAATTATAAACGCTTTTATCCAAGAAATTTGAAATTCAAAGCCTTACGATCTTATAAAGTTAAAATGGAACATTTTTAAAACTCGAAAATCCAGAATTTTAATTTATTCATTTTTTACGATTTACATTTTAAAGGTATCTTATTTTGAACGTATTTTTTGGAATAATCAAATTTTTAATATTTACAATTTAAAATCCTGCAATTTTTAAGAATTTACCATTTAAATTTGTTCAATTTTTGAGAATTACAATTAATGATTCATTCATTCTGAATGCTCACAGTGTAGAATAGTGGAATTTTGATAGTTTTTACGAAATGTATAATTCAAGTTTAAGGACTTAAAGAAGGAAAAGTCTTGAATTTTGGCAATTTAAAATTCCTAAATATTTGATATGCATGATAGAAAACTATACAATTTTGATAGCGTTTTTTGGACTAGCCAAATTTGAAGATTTAGAATTTAAAAATATTTAATTGTGCAGATATAATAACGAAATTTAAAATTTTCTTAAATTTTTAAGAGTTCTTAATTCTACATCTTACAAATTGCGAATGTTAAGATGTAAATCATCAAAATTACAAAATTTGGATTTTTCAAACTTAAAATTCCATAATTTTTACTTGCAAATTTGTCAAATTAAAAATTCTTCAATTTCAAAGATTTTTAATTAAAAATTGTTCACTTTTTAGGATTTACAAATAAAAAAATCATTAATTCTGAATGTTGCCGTTTAAATTTATGTAACTTTGGAATTTTTTTTGGAATATCTAATGTAACTTTGAAAACTTAAAATTAAAAATCCTTACATTTTGAATATTTGAAATGAATGATGCTACAATATTTAATAAGTATAAAAGATACCGATGGAATTTTGAAGCTTCGAAATTGAAAAATACTAAATTTTAAATATGTCTATAAAAATTCTTAAATTTTGTCAAGAGTAAAGTGTTTTCAATTCTAAATCTTACCAATTAAAAACTTCGAAATGCAAATCATCAAAATTACAGAATTTTCAATTGTAATATGTTTAACCTAATAACGAAAAGTCGCCAATAGCACATCAAATTCGCATCGCACCTTTAAGAAAATACTTTTTAATGTAAAATTCTCTTGTGTATAAGCGCGTTAAACTAAAAATTGATATGAAGGCGAGATAGTTTTTTCAGACATAATTTCAAAAATTAAATGTCAGAGTTCTTATTTTATTAATCCTGGTTTCGAAAATCCTTCTCAAACTTATAAACTTGCAAGAGGAGAACATGGAAAAGTCCATTTTTAACTTAATTAACACTTGTTTAATATTTTTGATTTATAATAACCTGTATGTTATGATTTTGTACAATGTTATTAAAACAAAGAACTTTATCAAATCAAAAAATAATTAAATAAACATTCGCCAATATATCACGCACGGAAGCAAAAGTGACCTTTAGAGAACCATATATATGACCATATGCTAATTCTGGAACGTTTACAGTTTTTCTTTTCCATCATAAAATCTCAAGATGAAAGTGATTGCATTGTGAAAATAGCGGAATACATTCGTTATTTTTTTTCTACTTTATGAGCCTTGAAAATATTATTCTCATACATATTAATATTGCACTGAGTAGTTTCATCTATAAATTATTGTTTAAACTCATATAAAAACAGTATTTTAAAACATTTATCTTTTTTTAGAAGCGATTAGCATTTTACATATTTGGATACCTCCTGGATACTTTTTCGATTTAAAAGCACAAAATTTACAATAACATACATTCATGAAAACTTTCGTAAATATTTTTTATATTATTCGAAAGCACTGGAATTATTTAAAAAAGCTCCTATTTACATCCTATAGATTCAACTTTCATAGAGGCTGATCCAATTTGGAATTAATTTACACTTATTCTATATCGAGTCCGATCGCTTTGCTTGCGATGCAAAAAGATCAAATTTCCCTTTCATTCGATATTTTTTGCGTCCAGGGCTGCCATAATGTTTAAACTTAAAACAGTTTTGAGTAGGATGATTAGTTTTAATGTAATTTTCGATGGCTTGTAAGATAATATCGAACTTAAATAAGAATAGTATGAAAATAAATAAACCATATACAAATCAAGTATTTTTTATTATTTAGGGTTCTTCACAATAGTATAATTGTATTAAGTGACTTTAGAGTATGCTATAGTTGACCAGTTTGATTTCGGAATTCTATACAAATGGAACACAATGCTTTCGTGCAGATTTCGAATTTTTTATTAAAATAGCAAATTGCGCTTCAGAATGATCCATTTCTAAAAATCCTTGGAGTTGTACGAATATTTTAACTACGTTTTTCTAGATAAAATTTTTTTTAATGTAAAAAAAAATTTCAGAGTCACAAATATTTACAGGCCAATGTAAGAAAATTGGAATGTTTCTTCCACACAGGAATGCAAAATTTTCGAAAGCATTGTTTGTTTGTCCTCGGAAGATATCCATCTTTGAGAACTGGGAGTCGAATCTAGGTCAATCTATAGAACAACTTTTAGAGAAAAAAGTTATTTCCAGAGTTAAATATTATATTCTCTAGTTGAAAATTATTTTTTCAACTAAAAGTTTAACTAATCCATATGAAAATTCATCTGTTTGGTAGAAAATCTCACAGTTTTTGGTTTAAGGATAACTTTTTCTGGTTGAAAAGTCTTCTTTTTCTGAAAATTTATCTTTTTGATTACAAATTGTATTATTTTGTTCGAAATTCAACCATTTTGTTCTAAAGTTATTCTTTTTGGTTAGAAATTCGTCTTTTTGGTTTGATTTCACCAGTTTTTGATTACAATTTTTATCGATATTGCTTCAAATATCACATGGGTAGAAAAAATATATATAGTTTATGCATGGTGGACAAAATCATGTATAATATTTTCCATATTTTTTCGCTTTACAACTATCACATGCTTTGTTGAGAATGTATTTCGTTCTTTTTAGTCTAAAATTAATGGTCTGTGCGTAGAAATGTAACTATTTCGCAAAAAATTCGTTTTTAGTTAAGAATTCATCTCTTTGGTTGAAAATTAAACTATGTTGTCGAAAATTCGTTTTTTTTTTGTTTTGTTTTAAATACATTTTTTAACACAAAATTTAACCATTCATTAACTATTTTGTTAAAAGTTCGATTAAATTCAGTGCTGATTGAACTATTTAATTTTTGGGTAGAAAATTAACTATTTGTGAAAAATCGGATCTTTTTAGTAAAAAATGCATAACCTTAGTTCAAAATTAATTTTTTTTTTTAACCGAAAACTTAACAATTCCATTTTCGGTTGGGAATTGATCTTTTTTAGAAAAACAATTTAACTATTCGGCTCAAAACTCGTGTATTTTGTTGAAAAAATTTGTATTTGTTGCTATAAAATTAATAGTCTGTTTTCCAAATTTAACTAATTGATTGAAAGTTGAACGCTTTTGTTATAAATATTTTTTTGTTTTGGAAAATTTAACGATTTTGTTTAAAAAAACTGGATTTTGTTGTTAAAAATGCATCAATTCACTTGAACATTAAACTAAGGTGTTGAAAATTAAGTTTTTTAACACCAAGTTTAACTATTCGATTTTTTGTTCAAAATTGGTCTTTTTTAGTAAAAAAATCATTCAGCTTCTTTTTTGATAGTCGAACTCTTTTTTCAAAGATTTATTTTGTTGTTTTTGAAGATTTAACCAATTTTGAGAAAAATCTTTTTTAGTTGAAAATTAATTTTTTCACTGAAAATGTAACTATTTAATTTTTTGTTAAAAATTGATGTTTTTTGTGGAAAACTGAACTATTTGGTTGATAATGGATATTTTTTATATGAAAATTCATCTTTTTTATTTCAATAATTGAACTATTTTTTTAAAATTATTCTTTGAATCTAAAAATTGAACTATTTCATTTTTTTCAAAATTTATCGTTTTCAGGAAAAAAAAATGCAACTATGTGGTGGTTAAAACTCATGTTTTTGTTAAAAAGTGCATCTTCTTAATTGAAAATTCAAATAATTTATTGAAAATTAAACTCTTTTATTAAAAATTTATTTATTTTTTGTTGAAGATTCATTATTTCAAATAAAAGTTCATCTTGTTATTGCGAAATTTAAGTGTTCAGTTTAAATTTGAACTCTTCTGAAAAAGATCATTTTTGGCTGATAATTGAATTCTCTTGTTAAGAACGTTGTCTTTTAGTTGAAAAGTTAATATATTTCTTGAAAATGTAACTTTTTCTACAATATTTTCTGTTATCCTACGAAATTGAAAATCTTCCAGGAGTTGATCATTTTGATTTAAAGTTTATATTAACAATGATATATGCAACGGCCCGATGTGTCGGGGTTTACTATGTTAAAAATAATAAATATTAAAAACTAATAAAGGGCAATTAAATTTGTTCACTGAATCCCTGAAATAGGACAATAAAAGCATTCAAAATGATAACTTTTTTTATAGTGATATTAGGAGTTGAATATTCGTTTGCTTTGACAGTTGAACCGCAGCCGAATTGAAGACTGTAAAAATTAAAAGGGTTAACTGAGCTGAAGTGTTCCATGAATTTTCTTAGAAATGGAGAATAAATCCGAAATAAAATCCAATGTCTTGTAGAGAATAGAGGGTGATTTGCGTAGAGGAAGGTCTTAAAATAGCGATTTTCTTTTAACGTAGATGAAGGTAAACATAGATTCAGAAGACAATGCCCGTAAATTAAGGCCTTTGAATTAGTTTCCAACCCATGTTGGTCAAAACAAGTACATTTTCTTCATTTTAGGGAAATGTATTCCCGTCAAATAATCGATCCTTTAAACATGTTATGTTTTTTAAAAAAAGGACATATATATCATTCTTAGGGTAGATCGAAAAATGTAAAATTTTATTTCTCATCAGATAATCATTAAAAATATAATTTATATCTACATATTTCATTTGTGCTGTTAGTATACTAAAAGCATTGAATAACAACTTTATAGTAAAAATTTAGAATATTGGAATTGGTTCATTTTTAATTGAATGGGGAAAAATATTTCAGATGAACATAAAACGTTTCTTTAATAATAAGAATTAAGCCAAAAAAATTAAGTTTAAAATTGATAAATTTTGAATTTATTTGAAGCAAAAAAATGGCATAATATTACGAAATATGAATTTTCAATACAAAAAGATGAATTTTTAAAAAGTCAGTTAAATTTTCGACCAAAAAGATCATATTTGAAGACAATGGTTAAATTTTTAACAATAAAATTAAATTTTTGACCAAATAGTTGTTTTTTGGGAAAATTGTTTAATTTTCAACCTGCAATGATAAATTTTTAACCAAACGGTCGAATTTCCGAAAAAAAATAAACTTCAACCAAAAACCATTAAATTTTCAACCAAGTAATTGGGTTTTTTTAGACAGTTGAATTTTCAAAAACAAAAAAAATGGAACTCATGTTTTAAAAAATGATGGTATTTTCATTGGTGGAAAGTCCATATCAGACCCAGGGCTCAAATTAATATTAGACTTCGTTAAATCACCCTCCACATATTAATATTCGTAACACACTTCACTTTCTTCTTTTGGGCAGTTGGGGGGTAAAATTCCGGCACAATTATTCTATTGTGTTAAATTATTAGACCCCCAAATGGCCGACAGAAGAAAGTGAAGTGAGCTACGACTATTATTACATGGAGGGTGATTTAACGAAGTCTAAAGATAACTGAATTAGTATGGCAATCACTTTCAAAATTCAAACTCCACACTCTTTGTTCTTTTTTTAAGAATTGTTCTTTTTCTCCCTGTTCCTAAGAATCTTTCCCTTTTTCTCATTTTTCACTGCAATGCTAACTGGCCGAAAAGTCTACTATTATATTTTTGGAACAAAATGTATCTCATTTGGTTAGCAATTCAACTATTTGGTTGAACATTTATTTATGTTGTTAGAAATCCAACTATTTTTGTAAAAATTCATGTTTTTCGTTGAAAATAAATTTTTTGATAGAAGATTTAAGTATTTTTTTAAACTCGTCTTTTATTATTGAATTTAACTTTTTTATTTTGAATTAAAATCTTTTTTGGTTGAAATATTATAAATGCTTCGTTGAGAATTTATCTTCTTTGGTTAAAAATCAATTCCTTGGTTTAAATATCAACTATTTTCTAAAAAAATAACTTTTTTTAATGTTAGTGATCATTTTAATTAAAAATTAATTTTTCGGCTTAAAAATTAAACTTTTTGACAGAAATTTCATATTCTTGACTTGCTAATTCAACTATTTTTATGGAAATTTAACTATTTGGTAGATAATGATCTTCTTTGTTAAAAACTTATATTTTCGGTTTCAAAATCTTACTGTTTTGTAGATAATTTGTCTTTTTGGATTCAAAATTCAACAATTTTGTTGAAAATTCATGCATTTTATTGAAAATTCACTTTCTTTGTTTTAATATTAATATGCTTGGTGGAAAAATAATCTTTTTATTTGAAAATTTACCTTTTTGCTTTAAATTTTAACTATATAATTATGGAAGTTTAATTAGTTGGTTAAAAATTCAATTATTTTGTTGAAGTCATCTTTCTTATCGCAAATTCATTTTTTTTTACTTAAAAACTATTTTTTCCTATCCGAAAATGTAACCATTTTTTTTTTTTAGAAATTTGTCCTTTATAAGTTGAAAAATCAACTTTTTGATAGAATATCGATGCAGTTTATCGAACATTCATCTTTTTTGCTAGAAAATCAATGTTTTTGATTAAAAATTAACCTTTCCCAATTGAAAATTCATCTAGTTGCTTGAGGATTTAACTATTTTGTGGAAAATAAATTTTTTTCTCGTTTATTCAACAAGCTAAACCAATTTATTCAATATTTATATTGTTTATAAAAGATGCATAAACTTGGTTGAAAAATTATCTTTCTGATTAAAAATTCTGATTAAAAATTAAAGATTCACAAAATTAAATAGTTCCATTTTCAGTGAGAAAATTAAACATCCTATTTTAACTTTCTAGAAAACTGTTGAATTTTTGACCAAAGAAGAGGACATTCAAACAAAATGAAATACAATTTTTATCCAAATGAAATTAATTCCGAACCAAAAATATAATGTTAGACTTTTGAACAAAAAATTAACTTTGGACCAAGAATATTTGGATTATCTTATTGGTTTCTATTAATTTAGTTAACATATAAGCGAAAAAAAAATAAAGAGGGAAATTTTCTTTAAAAGAGGAATAAAAATAAGAGTTCTTAGAAAATAGTGGGAAAGAGTCCAAGGACCGCCTCTAATCTCTTAAGTTAATCTACGCTTCAAGTTATTCTATAAATTATATCTAGGTTCTCAATTTTAAAAAAATATCTAAAGAATGTAATTAAAATTATTCTCATACTAGTATAATTTTATGTAATTCAATAAGTAAAAAGATTTTGCTATTAAACTTCTGCAAGTATATGAATAGACATTGGAAGGAGTAAGAAATAAATCAACTTTATCCATTTTTATTGCTAATAATCGTTTAAACCAATGGGACGAGGGACCCACATATCAGAAGCATGGTGCGGTCTCGGAGACCGCATGGCCTTCGGTCAATACTAATTTGTCACTTTTCGTTAAAATGAGGGATAATCGGAACGCACCACCCGCATCAAGCTCAAGTTCGCGTATAACATCTTGCATTTAGAGATACCTTGAAAAAATTTAAACTTTAATATAAAATTGTGACGCTATCGTGAACGTGCGGTCCCACAGAGCGCCTGTGCGGATCTATTTCGCCCCAAGTACAACTAAAACTAAAGCTACTAAGAATGGCATCCTCGAAGATGACCAGAGGGAGGGGAGAGGCACCCACATACCAAAACCATGGTGCGGTCTGTGGGACCGCACGGCCACTCTCAAAGGTTAATCTCAAGTATTGAATTATAAAGAAAGGAAAAAGTGCAATTGGTGCTGTTGGTCTCGATATTCTGTGGTTCCAGACTTTGGGGAGCACGGTGGACGTCTGCGTCGGCTGCAACGGACGGCACCGAGGTTTCCTGGGCCCTCTGGCACCTGGAGGTGTGATTCCCACTGGAGGCCCCGGAATCCTGAACTCCCGCCGCAGTGCAACAGCCTCGAGCAGCGGCTGTGACAGCTTTTACAATCGCCACAGTCCACATCGTCGCTGCTACATGTTGAGGAGCTTAGCCCACGAAACCAGGAAAACTCAGGACACTCTTACCTTCAGTAAGCCAAACTCTTCTGACAACGATAAAGTACGAAAACCTAGTTTACTCAGTGTCCAGACCAGTGCTGTCACATTGCACAGCAATGGTCAGAATAGCAATAACCCTCTTGACGATAAAGAGGTGAAACTTTCTGCCACAAATGGTGTGCAGTTTAGCTGAAACTTCTGAGCTCCCTATTCTGTATCTTAACAGATTGAGGCGTTTCCTAGTGCTTGATCTTTAGTTTATGTATTACAAATGACAACTTTTCTCCTAAAATTGTAAATTCTTTGGTTTCATACTTTAATCACATAATCTAAAGGGCTAAATACAATCCCTGACAGCAGGGTTTTTGGAAAATGGTCCTGTTGTTGTATTTTTTTTAATTAATTAAAAATATGATACATTTTATGCGCCTGGGAAGGAGCAAGCCGCCACTAAGAGTGTACTCATGGTGAACTGAATATCGGCCGCACCAGTAACTATGGTTACACTCACGGTAGCGGTTCGCTCATTCCCAGGCGCACAAAATACATCATATTTTATATTAACTTAAAAAAAAACGGGACTATTTTTCGAAAAACTCCCCTGTGAGGAATTGTATTTGGCTATTAAGATTATATGGTTCAAAAATGACATCAAACAATTCATAATTGAAGGAGAAAAATTGTAATTTGTAACACATGGACTAAAAATCGAGCCATAGGAAGCGCCTTAACACATTAAGGCCCCGTAAATAGACAGTCGGAGAGACCTTGTTTACTTTTTTAAATTAATTTGCTTTTACTCACAATTCTGGTGCTAAGGCCCCAAAATTTTCTGTTTTTATTTATATTAATTATCGACATAGGGAATTAAGCTCTATGTAGTGATTAAAACTTTTTATTCTGAGAAGTTTGAAATTTTAGTAATTTGAAAAATAACGTATCCAGCAATTCAGGTAAAAGTTGCATTGTCTATAGTTATTAACTAAGAATGACGAACCATTGTGAAAAAATTAACTAAATTATTTTAAAGTGAATAGTTTACAGGAACTTTAGAAAGCACTTTAGAAAACATTCGTTTGTTTCAGAAGTCTAATATTTAAAAAAAGACATCCAAGATAGTCAATTAAAAGTTCCAGGAAAAGATCATTTATGCAGTTTTCAAAGAAACATGTAAAAACTTTCCTGGAAAAAGAATTTTGAATTTCAAAATTATGGGATTATCTTAAAAGTTCAGAAATATTTTTTTAATTCCAAAATGGCGGTCAATTCAAATTTCCATAAAAAACTCATTTCTGTAGTTTTTAATGAAATATTTTTTAATTATCTCAGGAAAAGAAGTTTAACTCTACAAAGCATTCGACAATCTCAGGAGACCACAATTTTGAAAACATCTGAGTTAGCGGTCGAGTAAGAAATTTAGAAAAAGCTTATTCCTGTCGTTTTCAGTTAAATATTTTTAAACATTCCTGGAAAAGAATTTCGCAGCCAAATCCAGAAAAATCTCATTTCTGCAGTTTTCAATGAAATGTTTTTAAATATTCCTGAAAACATAATTTTGACTTTTTAAATCAACCGATGATTCCACAAGTTTTACATTTTGGAAAAACTCAAGATGGTGGCCATTTAAAGATTATGAAACTAGCCATTTTTGCAGTTTGCAATGAAATTTTTTTGAACTTTGCTACAAATAGAAGTTTGACTATCAAAATCAATCAATGATCCCAAAAATTCCAATTTCTGAAAAAAATCAAGGTGGTGGCAAGTCGAATTTTAAAAATGATTTCTATTTTAAACTTTTCAAGGAAGGCATGCCAAACTTTGCTAAAACATCATTATTTTTCATAATTTTTAGTGGTTAGGAAGAACCAAATTTCGAAACCGCAAAGAAGAAAATACTGAAACAGTAAAATTCAGAATGATTTGCGATAACTAAGATTTGAAGCATAGTATTAAATTATAAAATATTTATGAAATACCGTTGATGCTTACGAAATATGAAAAGGCAATCTTATTTCAAGATAAATATTTCGTATTGCATAATCGATACAAGATCCGAAGCAGATGTCCTTTCCTTGAAGGTTTCTTCATGAGTTCTCACGTGGAAAAATTAAAATTTTGAAACTGATTAATTTTTGCAAAGGTAAATTTTCTTGTCCATTATTCACTTTATAATAATAAATCAGATTTTTTTAGCATTTTTATTATTCTTAGTTTAACATCAATTCGAAGACATTACTTGGAAAGCATTAGCACCATAATCGAGAGTGGAACCAAAGAAATGTCCAAAAGAAATTTTCACTAAGTAAATAAGGACCCCCCTAATCGACAGGTTATAGTAAATTTTACAATTCTAGTAGATTTTACTGGGTTCTTGGTGATATAATATCGTAAAGATTACTACGATACCTATAAAAAAATTGTTATACCTATTTTGGATAGAAATGTAATAAATTTTTTAATATGATTTATGACACGAAAGCTGACGAATTTAACCGAATTTAATAAACAGTAAGATTCTTCTCAATATTTTCCAAAATTTTGTAGTAATAAAGAAGACTGTATCCTTTTTTTTGTATATTCATTCATAAATAGCCATATCGATAAATTAATCGTCTTACCAACAGCAGCCATCTCTACTTAAATATAGAGAGACTTACATATAGTATTTGTAAGTAGGTAACGTCATTCTTTTCAAGACGAAAAATGTCTCGATCCAGTTTTTCTTTATTTAGCCCAATTTTTTCGGATATCTATTTGGCTTTAAAATATTGAAAACTTCAAGTCATGTACAATACAATTTTCGTTTCTAAATCCTCATTGAAGCATCAAAATTGTAGTGTAAATACTTGCATTCTACATTTTTGTATTTCAACCTTACTAATAATGAGTAAATCGTATAATCTTAATGTGAGATGAACCTATTTTTTTTAATCTTTTATATTTTGAAATATAGTTCTAATAACAAAATTTCTTAATTATAATTTATGGCCCTCTGGGTGACGAATTCGACCGAATTTAAAAGTTTGATGCATCTCAATATTTGTAAAAATATTTTTATTGTAATATACTTTTCAATTGAATGTTATTTAATTTCAAGAGCCATAATCTGAAATTGTAACCACCAAAATTGTTGAGTAATTACTTTCATTCTTCATGCTTTATTTTTGTATTTCAACTTTACCAATAAATAATAAATCGAGCAATCTTAATGTGAAATAAGCATATGCGTTTTTAATCTTTCATATTTTAAAATATAGTTCTAATAAACAAATTTTTTCCATAGAATTCATGACACCGAAGCTGCAGATTTTAACCACTTAAAGATAAAGAGGAATATCATCTCTAATTCGAACTCTGTTTTAGTATATTAGGTTATTCTGGGTAAGACGAGTGATTTTGATATCCAGTTTCAAGGACAATAAACTTTTATCAACGAAAAAAATTTTGGAATTGAATATTCTTACATTTAACAATCCACGAAGTCGAAAAATATTTTTCTGCATTTTTTATATTTTAAAATATAGTTCCAAAAAGATGTTATATTGAAAAAGGCTCAAATGAGTTTTTAAAAATATGTGATATCTCTAACGAGATATCACGTGCCTTTATTTCGTTGGTTACAGAGTAAAAGTCAAGATTAGAACTAAACTAGTGGCCCTGAAGCCCTCAAATATATAGGGCTGCTTATCTAATCGAAGGAGGAAGCTGTGACTATATTACAGCCCCCTT
>NC_046664.1:48492940-48525239 GCF_010883055.1 Belonocnema kinseyi
AGAGTAAAGTCAAGATTAGAACTAAACTAGTGGCCCTGAAGCCCTCAAATATATAGGGCTGCTTATCTAATCGAAGGAGGAAGCTGTGACTATATTACAAAGAAATGTTTTCAATATTATTTATGACACTGAAGCTGACGAATTGAACCGAATAAGATGCATCCCAATATTTGTTAAAATTTTGTATCAATAAAAAAGCTTGAATCGATTTTTTAATAATTATTCGTAAATGTCATGTCGAAAAATTGATTGCCTTCCCAGCAGTAACCTTTTATACTTAAGGATGGAGAGTAATAGCAGAGATTGTTTTCCACCCAAATTATTTTTGTGAGTAGATAAGGTGATTTTTTGTAAGGCAAACGGTTACGCAACTCAGTTTTTCTTTATTGAAATCAATTTTTTCAGTTATTTATTTCGCTTTAAGATATTGTAAACTACTAGTAATTTACCATAAAAATGTTTTTTCTAAATCCTGATCGAATGATAATATTTATATTATTGAATGTTATTAGGTTTCAAAAATTTATATTCTTTACATTTCCATGATTTGAAATTGGACACCTCAAAATTGTAGTGTAAATATACTTTAATTCTTCATTTCTGTTTTTCAACTGTACCAATAACTAGTTAATCGAGCAATCTTATTGTAAAGTACATATATTCTTTTTTAATCTTTCATATTTTAATATATACTTATAATAAACAAACTTTGCATATAATTTATGACACTGAAGCTGAAGCATATAAGCGAATTTAACAGTAAGATGCATCCTGATATTCCTCGAAATATTGTTTTGATAAAATAAACTGTATCAATTTTTTGATATTCATTCGTAAATAGTCATGCGATTATCTTGCTAAACGTAACCTTTCTCACTTCAATATAGAGGAATATCTCTTTTCACTCGAACTTTATTTTTAAGTAAATATGGTTATTTTGAACAAGACAAGTGATTCCTCTACCCAGTTTTCCTTTATTGACACCAAGTTTTTCAGATATTTATTTCACTTTAAAATATTGTAATTTTCAATCAATTTAGAAAAACAAATTTGTTTCCAAATCCTGATAGAATGACATGTAGATGATTATGTAAATCCAAAGAACGAAGGCCTAAAAACATTCTTTATGTCAATCATTTATTGAGGCTTAATTAAAAGGATTCAGAATTGAAGTATGCATATTTCTCATTCTTTATTTTCGTTTTTAAACTTTACTAAAAAAAAAATTATATCCAGCAGTCTTAATGAAATAACAAAATCTTTTTCTTTAATGTTTTCTATTATAAAATATAGTTCCAATAAAGCAATTATGGCAATATTATTTATGACACTGAAACTTACTAGTTTGACCGAATAAGATGCATCCTAATATTTTTGAAAAATTTTTAATAATAAAAAAGCCTGGGCAGAGTTTTTAAATATTTATTTGTTAATATTCATGTCAAAAGGCTAGACGCCTTACCAGCAGTAACCTTCTCTACTTAAAAAACTCTATTATTAAGTAGATAAGGTGATTATTGATAAAACGATCAAAATAAAACATGACATTTTTGGAATCAGTTTTTCTTAATTATAATACATTTTTTCAGATATTTCGCTATAAAATATTGCAAATTTCAAGTAATTTATATTATAAATGTTGTTTCGAAATCCTGTTCCACTGAAATTTCAAAAGAACGACCACTGAAAGAAGTTATCAATGGGAAGCGTTAATTTATGGTTAATTAATAGCATGTTATTTTGAACACAAATAAATTTTGCATAATGGAAGATACGTCAATTCAATGTTTCTAGATTTCAGAATCTCCTAGTCTTAAGATTGTTATCATTTGAAATTTAAACCGTCAAAATTGTAGCGCAAATTTTGTTGTTTAATTATTCTTTATTTTTGTCTTTAACTTTGCTAACAAACAGTTAACAGATAGAGAGGAATAGAATTTTTTCATCCGAAACCTATTTTTAAGTAGAGAATGTTATTCTTGGTTGGACAAAAGGTTTTGGAACCCAGGTTTTTTTCATTAAAACTAATTGTAAGTTTTTCATATATGTATTTTGCTTCAAAATATTGCAAATTTCAAGTCATTTAAAATAAAACTGTTGTTTGCAAATTCCGATCGACTGAAAATAGTGGAAGTATATAAATAGAAAAAACGAAGGCCTAAACAAATTTTCAATAAAAGCGTTCATTGATGGTTAACTAAAAGCATGTCAGTTTAAAGAAAAAGAAATTTTTATTATCAACAAAAACTTTTTAATTAAATCTTCTCACATTTAACAATCTCATAATCTTAAAATTTCTATAATTTGAATTGGGAACTGTCAAAACTGTGGGTTTAATAATTTTTATTTCTCAATCTTCATTCTTGTTTTTTTAACTTTAGTATGACAAACAGTAAATCAAGCAATTTCAATGTGAAATAAAAATGTTATTTTTAAGTTTCTCATATTTTAAAGTATAGTTACAATAAATATTCTTTCGCTTTAAAATATCTCTTATTGTGAACTTTTTAATGTTTATGTTCTAGCTTTCCCTTTATGGTGCATCATATTCCTGCATAATTTACCAATCAACCCAGAAATTAAACAAGATTATATTTATTTCATTCATTTATTTTCCTCATTTTATGACATAATTTTCTGTTTAAAGTTGGAGTACAATTTTTAAATCAGATAATCGAACATTACTGATACATATTGAATCATATAACCCATTGCTTAAAAATTTAACTATTTGGTTGGAAATTCGTCTACTTTGTCACAATGTTGCCTTTTTTGTAGAAAATTCATCTTTTGGATTTAAATTTCAACTACTGGATAAAAAATTCATTTTTTCACAAAGAATAATAATCTTAATTAAAACCTAATTTTTTTACTTAAAAATTCAACTACTTTTGTTTATTATTTTTTTTAAATGAATTTTTTAAACTGAAAATTGAATTATAATTAATTAAATCCTGCAGGGAAACCGCCTAGTTTCCAGACATGAAATTCTGTATAATTTGCAAAATTCAAGATTCTAAGTATCCAGCTGTAACCTTTTTTGTCTCGGTCAACCCAGTTTTAGAGTAATTTCAACTGCTCGCAACATTTTTATCCCACTTTGAAGTACAATCTAAAATTGTATTTTAGCTTTATATTTTTCTGCAGTTTTAAATTAATGGTGTGAATGTCGTGCAGCATATTCTGGCAACTTACTGAATACACCTAATTGTACAGCTTCTTCGATTGAGATTCTGATGACATGATGGTTTTCGATTTCCATTTTAGCCAAATGTCCAGACTCATCATATATTGGACGAACATAATTATGGGCGTTCCAACCAATTATAGTATTTCCTCTTGCTACTACATTTAAATGAGTTAAAACCGGTTGATTACCAGAAACAGGGTTCAATTCGTCATAATAGTAAACACCAGGAAGCTCTTCTGCCGAAGCTTCAATAGCCCTAAACACAGGAACTCCAGGCCCATGTAATGAATCTGCCACTCGACTGGGGCAAACTAAAATACCGGGACAAAGTTTTCAATGGAAATTAAAAATATTCTTTTTTTAACATCTATGAGAGACCACCATGGAGTAGATAATGATGATACAATAGAAAATTTTACGAGCACAAATATAATTAATTACCACTAATTAGCCTTTCTTTAGAAAAAAACTTGGTTTATTTTCCAACATTTTGTCATACATGTTGCAAAAAATTTTCTTTGATTTAAAAACGTTGTAAATATATGATTTACAGAAGCTTCTTTATTCCAGTAAATTCCAGTAAATTCATTAAATACTACATAGTTCTTTTCATTTATTTACAATTATTTAGTGGAAAATACTTCTTTAAAAGTTTAATTACTCTACTAAAAATTCATTTTATTTGTATTTTTTTAAAACTTTGTCTTGGTGACCTTCTTGGTGACTAATTTACGTTTCGTTTGAAAAGTTATTTATTTCATTAAAAAGTTATTTACTGAGTGTAAAATTCCTTTATAACTTCAACATTTAATTAAAAATTCATGTATTTTGTT
Organism: Belonocnema kinseyi; assembly: GCF_010883055.1. Taxonomy (NCBI): domain Eukaryota; kingdom Metazoa; phylum Arthropoda; class Insecta; order Hymenoptera; family Cynipidae; genus Belonocnema; species Belonocnema kinseyi. The sequence continues at coordinate 48,496,964 of NC_046664.1, forward strand.
AAAATTTAATCTTTTTGGCTGAAAACACAGATCTTTTGATTAAAATTAGTTTTTTTACTCAAAATTAATTAGTTTAACTGAGAATGTAACTATTTTATTTTTTGTCGAAAACTGAACTTTTTTTAAAGTCATATAATCTTTTTAATTGAAAATGTATTGATGTTCTTGAAAATTCATCTACTTTGTTGCAAATTTGTCTGCTTTTAGTAGAAAATTCATTGCTTTGGTTCATAAGTCAATTACTGAGTTATAAATTCATTTCTTTGATTGAAGATATATTATTTTATTTCCAAATTCATTTTTTTACCTCAAAATTTAACTGTTTTCATGAAAAATTGTTGTTTCTTTCAAATGTATTTATTTTTAATAGAAATGTAGGTATGCTATTTTTGTTGAAAATTTTATCCTTTTTATCTCAAAATTCCCTTTTCGTCGTTTTCGGGTAGTAAAATCAACTATTTTGTCAAAATATTGATTTCATCTCGTGCGATACCCGAAAGAAGAAATATTATTGCAAATTTACTATAGGTCTGTAATGATTTGCTATAATAAATTTTTTATAATCCGAATTCATTTAAGGCATGCTGAGGTCACAGCATCATTTTGGGACTAAATTATTTGTTTTTCAAGGGATTTTAGAAAATTTGTTTGGAAAAATTTGTTAACATATATTTTGTGTTGCCGTATCTAAACAAATATTAATATTTGACGTTTTCTTCTTGATTCTGATAGATGTTTTCGTTCGTTTTCAAAATTCACCAGAAATACATTTAAAAAGCTAAAAATTGAAAAATGGCCTCTGTTTTTCCGAAAATCTTTAAACTCAATTTTCTCTGGATGGCCATCGCGTTATTTTGTCTATTTTTTCCCGCGCACTTTTCCCTATCTTGCGTTTTTCTTTGAAATTTAAAAAAATACACAATTACAGCTAAATTTATTTATATTTTAATTCAAATTTAGAAAAAAAACGTAAGATCTCGTCTCGGCATTGAAGAAGAGAAAATTTTCATTTTTGTTATAATAAATCAGGTTTTCTCTTTTCCAATAGGCACACATAAACACTCTTTTAAAATAAATGCATCCTATTAGTTTCAACTTAGAAACAAATCAAGGAAAAAATTAAAACAAAAAAGTCTTTTAGTCAAAACTGAGTTTAAAGATTCTCATAAAAATCACCGCCCTGTTATCAGTTTTAACTTTTTTATACATTTTTCTCATTGATTTTGAAATTAAACGCAAAAATCTATCCGCATTTAGAATAAAAAGTCAAATATCAATATTCATTTACACATTTCAACAACTTAGAAAAAAGTAGAAAATTTGTTTATAATTTGCTTCACTATCATCTAAAGTTCTAATACTCAAAACGCTGTAAAAAATCTTCATATCGGTAATGAACAAACGAATGATTTATACATTTATTTATGTAATGTGAAATTTCTTCCATGTATCTCATAAAATTTCACAGATTTTAAGACATTTTATAGAATTCAAAGAGATAAAATATTTTAACTATATCCATGGATTTCAATCAATTTTAAGGAATTTTTACTAATTTTATGGATTTTAGCGCTTTTCAAAATATTTGAAAATATTTCCACTATTTTCCAGGAATTTTATACGATTTCGAAACATTTCAAGGGATTTAATTTTTTAAAGATTTCCAAATATTTCCGCGGATTTTAGTAGGTTTCAGGGGATATCAAGATATTTAAAAGAAGATTTAAATAAACTAGACGCAATTTCCAGCGATTTCTGAGGATATCAAATGATTTCAACTAATTTTATTGGATTTTTACGATTTCAAAAGAGAAGATTTCAATGAATTTTAAAAGATTCTAAAATATTTCGATATATTAAAAAAATTCCAGAGTATTTCAAACAATTTTGTAGGGGACTGTACTCTGTATACAGCAATTGAATTTAATTATTTAACAAATATAGGGTGTGCGTTCTAAGATAAGGAAAAACTGAATAATAAACAACCTAGTTTGAAAGATTTTAAAAACTTAACTTTTCTCCACCTTACCTATGAAAAGACGCAAGTCTTATTTATATGAATAATTGCAAAAGTCCTCTAGAAAAAATAGTACTCTCACCATCCGTTAATTGTATTATTAATTCCAGAAAATAAAATTTTTTCAGGCCTTACAAGGAAAAAAATAGTTTAAACAATTAAATGTTTTAAAAATAATTATCGAATATCCTTTAATAATATATTACTGTTAACATTCTTTAATTATGTCATTAATTTCAGAAAATAATGAATTTCTACGATTTTGAGGACAAAAAATTGTTTGAAAAAATGAAAATTCTTTAAATAAATACTAAATATTTTAAACAATAAGTTCTACTCTTGATATTAATGAAATTTATATCATTTATCCTCAAAAATATTAACTTTTCACAATTCACAAGGCAAAAATTGTTTAAACAAATAATAATTATTTAAACGATGAGAAGTCTAAAGAAATAATCATAAGCTCCTCACTTATCGATTAAAAATAATTCATGTAGAAAAAATGGCAAAATACACCGTCTTTAACATAAATTTGATTTTAAAAAACTGCTATTTGCATTGTTCGGGGCATTTTCCGGGCACAGTAAAAAAAGACTGGGGGTGTTCAAATAAAAAAGAAATTTCTGGAAAATAGACAAATTGTGGAGGTGGGAGGGGTTATTCAGAAAAATTCGAAAGTCGAATTTTTACAGACATAAATTTGGACCATCTTACTGTATACACTATTTTGGCATTTACCATTTATTTTTATGAAAAACCGAGATTGAATTCTATGGTATTAAAATTCAGAAATAACTTTAAAATTATCATTATCATACATATAATATTATATATTTACCAATATAATTAACACAAGCAGCCAAAACGAAGGAAAGAGCATTAAACACCTTCATTTTTCAAACTAAATAAAAATTATGCACTATACAGCTACAGTGTGGAGCGTTTTGAATATTTTTCTATTATCTGACTTTTAATCATTTAAAAATTCGTAAGATGGATAAGAGAGAATTTTATTTTCTTGTTTTTTCTCCTTGAAATGCCTAAAATTATTACATATTTACAATGCATCTAAAGTTTAGAGAAATTAAAATGTCTTTTATCTGTAATTAACTTCGTCTTTTATATTTGCTTTACGTATTAGTGAGTTTCGATTATTAATATGATTTATCATGCAACCTTCTTAAAATATCTGATTGTGTTTATCTTTGAAATACATACATTTTCACTATTTACACTGTCTGCTTGTGGAGCTGTAATTTTTACTATCATAATAGAATCTGCCATGTGGTACATATTAATAAATTTTTAATGGTAATTTAAAATAATATAATGAAAAATTTTATAATTATTTCTTTTAAAAGGTTCAATTTTCCCATATTAAGTACCTATATTCCAGACCCCTTATATTTTAACTGAATATAGTTGCATTTTATTTTTTTAAATGTCTTCTGAAAGCATCACTCTGACCAGAATAACATTTTTTTAATTTCAAAAGGTATCGTAGTCACACCACAGAGCATAAAACCTCATAAAATCTACTGCGTAACCTGGCGCACATATTTCATTTTTAGGAAAATAATTAATTTAAACAGGAAAAATTATTTAAGCATTTATTGTGTAGTATTCAATATCCTTTTTAGTCAAAATTATGTAGTAAATTTGAATTAATTTGTTTAATTGATAGATTAAAAATTATACCTTGAGTCAATGAACGATAGAAAGTGTATTCGAGATTTCTAAGCGATTTTAAATACTTGTTTAGGTTTAAAATTATTTATAAGGAACATGTATCAATTCTGCATATTCGATTATGTATATATACTTATATAGTTTTTTACAGTGATGGGAAAAAATCATTTTTTTACCTAGTTACCTTTTGGTAACGAAGTTATTTTTGTAAATACGTAACGAATTGGTAACTTTTTTTATACAAATAAATAAATTGTATTGCTTCTGTAAATATTTTTTAATTTTAAATATTCAGCTTGTGACGGCTACTTTTCGAATGCTTCAAAATTTAATTTCAGAGCTGAATATTGTTTTTTTCTTGTGGTAATTAATTTTTCTAAATAAAAATCTGACTATTCCAGGTTAAGATTTATCATTTTTGTCCAAAATTCATCTCCTTGGTTGAAAATCCAACTTTTTAAATTATTTGTTAATATAAATCAATTATTTCATAATTATTTGTTTAACTATTTTGTAGAAATTTCACCTTTTTGGCTTGAAAATTCAATATCTCGTTCGTAATTATTTTTAATTTAAGAAATCGGCTTTTTATTTTGAAAATTCATATCTGTTGGAAGAGATTTCATCTCTCGTTAAAAATGCAACTGCTTGGTAGGAAATTAATGTTTTTTTTCTAATTTTTGGTAGAATTCAACTATTTTTCATTTTTTCAAATAATATCTGTTACTTCAAATATTAGCTATTATATTTTTTATTGAAAAAATATTTTTTTTGGTTAAACTATGATTTTTCCACTGAAAATACGCTTTTTCATCTTTGGAAAATTTATCTTTTTGAGATTTCAACTGTTTGGTTTTTTGTAATTTCTAATTCTACTACCTGGTTGACTGATAAGCTTTTCTGCTAAAATTTTTTTTGTGAGAATTTTACTATTATGATTAAAGCTCATGTTTTTTTTTGTTGAAAATTAATTTTTAAATTAAAATTTAGCTATTTAATTTTTTGTTTAAACACTTTTAGATTTTAAGGATTTAACTATTTGTTTAAAGATCTTACTTTTATAGTTCAAAATCTATGTATATGATTGAAAATTCGACTTTCTTTATAGAAAGTTATTCTTTTTTGTTCGAAAATTCATCTTACTCATTGAAAATTCAATTTCATGGTTTAAAGTTGAACTCTTTTGTTTAAAATTAAGTTTTTTGGTGTGAGGTTAATCGTTTTTGTTCATAAATTCATATCTTTGATTGAAAAGTTAACTAATTTTTGGAAAATTCTTTTTTTAACTTTGAATTTTTAACTGGAACTGTTTCATTTTTTTTGGTGAAGACTGGTCTTTTCGCTTAATTTAACTGTTTTTTATATCAAGTGAAAATCTTTTCAAGCTGAAATGTTAATTATTAAATTTTTTGGTAGGGATTAATCTCTAGTTGAAAATTAATTTTTCTGATTTAAGATTAATATTTTGTTAAAAACTTTTTTCATTCATGTCGAACAATTAATTTTTTACCTAAAAATTTATCTTTTTGGATGAAAGCTCAAATGTTTTGTTTGAAAATTTATCTTTTTTAGATGAAAATTCGACTATTTGGTTAAAAGTTGAATATGTATTTGGAAAATTCATCATTTGAGTTCAAAATTCAGCTCCTTAGTTAAAAATTTAATTATTTGATTGAAAGTTAAACTACTTTTTTACCAATTTCGTTTTTTATTGATGATTATCTTTTTTGATAAAAATTTAATTGGTGATTGATGATATATCGTTTCAGTTAAAAATTCATTAGTTTAGTTGAAAATATGTCTCTTTGGTTGCAAATTTAACTATTTGGTTTAAGTTAAACACCTCTGTTGAAAATTCAGTTTTTGTTTATTGATCAATCGTTTTAGTTAGAAATTCATCTTTTTCGTGGAAATTTAATTTTTTTGTTGAAAATTCGTTTCTTTTCACTGTAAAATTAATTTTTTTAACTGCTAATTTAACTGTTCTAGTAAAAGATTCATAAATTCAACTGAAAATTCATCCCTTTGCTTGAAGATATAACTGCTTTATTGAAAATTGTATAATTTTAGTTAGTTAGAAATCAAATTTTTTAACTAAAAATTAACTATTCCATTTTCTGTATAAAGTTTTTGATTTTTGGTTAAAAATTGATTTTTTTGTTGAAAAGTCACCTATTTGCTATTAATTTCATCTTTTCCCTAAACATTTTTCGTTCTCCATAGAAAGTTGTAAATATCCCAGAAGTGGAAGTCGGAAGTAGGTAAATCTAAAGAAAAAATTTTGGATTAAAAAAAAATTTAATTTTCAGAGCTATAAAGATTCATAGCGGAATATAGAAAAACTTGAATTTTTCTCGGAAGTTCGAAATTTTCTAAAACAACTGTTATTTTTGAAATAACATATATTTCAAAAATACAAAACTAACGATCATTTTTTTCAAATAACTTACCCATCACTGGCTTTTAAATAACATGAATATGCTTCCTACTGTTGAAATACTCGACATACTGAGATTTTTAAATGCTTTTTAAAATATTTTCTGAATTTTTCTCCCGGCTGCATTTATTTTTATATTTCTAGATAAATACTTATTCAGAATAAAATTTCTTATAGTCGGAAATTTCGTTCTCGTAAGGGTCGTTACTGAATGTGAACTAGAGGCAGACTCTGAAATCAAACAAGACTGATTTTTGTTGACTTTGCGCAGATTACCAATGAAAGAAAATTGGAAAAAAATCGACCAAGACGGTGACAAATTTGAAATAAGGCAGAATCTAAAGAGAACAAAAGAATAATTCTGTACGATTTCAGAGTGACGCCTCGGTCGTGAATTGAAAGAATTCTTCATACTTATGAAGTAGGAAAAAGGAGTATAATTTTTAGTATTTACGACTAATTCTGAAAGCAGTTCCAATTTGTACTGCCACTTATATCAGATTTGAAAGGAAGTTGGAATAAAATAAAAAATAACATTATATGATTAAAAAACAAAAGACATTTTCACGAATAATTTTAAATTCATTTAAAACTTCCTCTAAATCTTACAAATAAATCTCCTCGAAATTGAAAATTAGCGCCTAAAAATTGTGAAAACAGGGCTATAATTTGTATATACATTCCTGATTAAAAAATTTTCCTGCATAATTTTTCAAAAGTATTATTAGAAATCTATTACTTTTTTAATGACCTTCGAAAGATAAATTTATTTAATTTTTTTAAACCAAGCGTTCTTGTGAAAATAGGATAAGAAAGCTCAATCAGTATTATTTTGGAAATGCGGTTTTACCAAATATATAACATTTTGTTGTAAAATTTTTTATTCTAATAAATGTTAATGTTTTTAATTCATGATTTTACACGTGATATTACTCTTTATTTATAAATATTATATACACCTACATACAACGACTTTTCCTCATTTTGGAATAAATAGTTTAAAACCTTTCGCAATATCTTCTTTCTAGTATCAAAGTAAAATATCATTAGGGATAACCCCAAAACGTATCAGATACCTCCCCGAAAAACGAAAAAATTACAAATCTGCAAAAATCACGTTCATAACTAATTCTTTTCACGTTCTGTTGAAACCACTTGATGATTAAGCATATAATCTAGATAATATTTGCAAATTACATTTTCAAGGTCAGTATATGTAATACATATATTACAATTATAATTTTAATATTAACAGTTTATTATTCATTAAATAAATGCACAACTCTTGATATTTAACATTAACTAAGTATTTGATCGATTCACATTTCCTTCAATATATTGATTTTTTTCTTACATTGTTTCGTTCTACAACTTGATTTAATAACAAAATGTCTATAAAAAAATGTTGTATTATTTATTTGTACAAAATACATCAAAGTGAGTATAAATCATTCTACCATAATTTATTAGTAACATAAAATTTATTTACCATTACATAATTTGAGTGTTAATCAGAGCAATTTCTAATTTTTGTTATTCTAATTATTCAAACTACTAAACTGTCAAATATAAAAAATTGATCAACAATTAGTGAAATGTATTCAATAAATTCAAATAAATTTATATTAATCAATAAATCAAATATTTGGTGAATTCAAGTTTTTTTCAATATAATACATTTCCTCTTACATTGTTTCTCTCTAAAATTGTATTTAAACAAACAAAAAAATTGTACTGTTAATGAAAAAAATTGTTATTAGGTCTTTGTACAAAATATGTAAAAAAGAGTATAAATTATTTAAGCTGAAAAAGGGGTAGGGTGTAAAAGAATTCATGCATTCTAATTCCCAGCGCGAATAATTACTGTAACAGAAAATTTAAAGACATAAATAATTTATAAGTGAATAAAATGCGTTCAAAATATTTTGATGTTAACCAGAGCAATTTTTTATTTTAACTATTCTGATATTATGAATTGATCAACAATAAATTAAATTCATTAACGCAATTAAAATCTATTAATATGTAACATTTATAATATTTTATCGCTTTAAATTACTTATAATGTAGTACATTTATGGTTATATTGTTTTTTTCTGAAATTTAATTTTTTTAATTTAATCAAAAATGTTCTAATTTTTTGATATGGCGTGGCAGAATTTTACCTTTCTTTTTCTAGATTCAAAAATTACCATTAAAAAAATATAAACATTTATAATTTATTAGTAAAACAAAATATATTTACAATATAATTTAGGCAGTGTCTCGTTCTCCCAAAATTCGGGATTATTAGTCAAATATTATTCATAAGCTTGGCTAGTCGTCCGTAATTTTCAGCACTAGTTCATTCCCTTTTCTAACTCCACTAATTTTTTGGGACAAAAAGACACAGCCTAATATTGAACATCAATAAAATATTCAATATCAATGAAATATTTAATCGAATTAAATATTTTTTAATATAATAAGCACCTTTTTCTTTTTTTCCTTTTTTTTATTCCAAAGTTTGATTTAAACAAAAAACATTGATAAAGAATGCTTAATATTTTTAAGTAGAAAATATATGAAACTAAATATAAAGCATTTAAGCTGGAAAAGGGGTAGGTTGCTTGACCTAAAGAAATGAAAAAGCTAAAAAAATTACCATTTAAGCAAATTTATAAAAATCAATAATTTTGTTACTGCAACAAAACTTACTTAACATATTGCAATCTTAATGTTAATTAAAGCAATTTTTATTTGCGATATTTTATTATTTTAAATACATTAACCCTCAAATATGAAAATCAATAATCAATTAATGAAATCCATTAAATAAATTAATATCTATTAACAATAACCATCAATGAATTATTTGATCAATTCACATTCATTTCAATATAATAATTTTTTTCACTCTAAAATACAATTTAAACAACAAATATTTGCCTTTTTAAAAAAGATAGATTTTTCATTTAATTTAATTTTTAATTTATTAGTAAAACAACATGTATGTAACATTTAATTTGTTTTTATAGCATTTTTAAATTTTCACTATTCTAATATTTAATTTACCCAACTGTAAAATGTGTAAATTAATTAACAATTATTGAGATTCATTAAATAAGTTTAGATCTATAAATATTTAACAAAATAAAATGTTTATTCGATTCATATTTCTTTCAGTATAATAGATTTTTGTTTCAGCGCATATTTTGTTTTAAAAAATGTATGAAAGTGAATATAAACTGATTATAATTTCTTAAGAAAAAACGTTGAAAAAAATCAATTGTTCAAACAACATATTTTTTATTATTTTTGTATTTGTTGACAAAAGTTCAGAAGTTTTTTGGTCTCCATTGGCTGATATTTTACTGCTGTGCTAGAAATACGGATTATCAAAGGTTTCAAGGCATTTACTTCAAAATTTGGAAAAGCCAACAAAGTAAACAAATACCGCAACTTATATATCAAGGACATGATACATGGGTGACCTCACCAGACAGCGTATTTTAGTTTCCTTGGGTCGTGTTTCATAACTAATATTATTTTATACTGAAACTCTAGCACATGATAAAGGATCTGCAATGCAAAAAGCAAACTATTAAGCACACCATTTGGTCACGAAACCCATTATGCCCTTGAAGATAATTTTACTGCTCATTATTTACATTGTTTTATATTATTAATTTTCAAATATTAAATGTATTATTTGAACTGTTTGCTTTTATATTTTGTAAATTATATTTGGAAGTTTGTTTTGCAATAAGAGTGTCTATTTATAAAGAATTTTTTTATATTTTTCGGACTATTTTTAAAACAAAGTGTTTTTTATCAATGGCGATGAAAAAATAAGTTCTCTGACTAGCGTAATCAGCAGAATGGTTGACCAGAGTAAGTAAAACGGGTAATGTTAAGAGCTTGTTAAAAAATTTTTTTTTAATATTTCAGTGGTAGTTCGTACCATTATTGGCCTGTGCTAATTACTAGGTCATCATTAACAAATATTGTGTTTTTCTAATTATTGTTATTTTATTTAAATATAAATTATCTATTACTTTCAAGGCTCAACTTAACTATGGTAATTTAAATCTTTATAAAATTGAATATCCATCTGTGTGTTTTAAAATTTAATTTATTTGATGCTTACAGTTTTTCTTTTATAAATTGTTAAACTCGAAAAATTCATCAAGTAACCAATCATTGTACCGATTACCATATCTTTTTTATTATATTATTATATTTTTATATAGATTGTAGACGGGAGTTGAAACAGTACTATGTAAATATTTCATCTTTATAAGCACTACTTTGCTTTTTCTCTCTTACCAAAGTAAATATCATTTAACAACATAAGTCTTAACAATGTTAATATAAGGATATATATATTATATTTTATATAATAGAGGTACTAAATAATCATGTTTTAAATTTTAATATTTCGAATCTACGTCTTGTTAAATTGTCATATTAAAGTCAAATTATAACTAGAGAGACGAGACAAAATAATATTATTAACGTAAAATTAATAGAGAACCCAGCTCTTAATTACAACGTTTGAGCTACTTCATTTCCTTTGACACAAATTAAAATATAAAGTTGCTCACGCAATTAACTCTAAAAAAATTTTTTTTTAATTAAAAAAAATTTGCATCCGTATTTTTGGCCAGAATTGAAAAGAAATGTTTGTATCTGTCTCACTGACTTTTATAAGATATATTATTTTATCGAAAAAGTTTATCCGTTTACGAGGAAAATGTATTTTTTTCATATTAACCTTCACCATAAATTAAAAAAAAAAATGTTAAGATTGAAATGTATAGTATTTCATATTCGCCCTAAAATTTTTTCCAGTCCACACAAAAATAATGGCGTAATTTGAACAAAGAACTTGTATTTAGATAGTCCGTAAGTCCCATGAAGTTCAACACTTTCCCATACACAAAATAAGTTTTTGTCACTTTTATTCAGGATCATCAATATTAGATGACTCGAGTTAAAACTCAACATTTTTTTCAAAATTATTTCTCTATAAAACAAATGAATGATTAGGTCTTGCATATCACCACCATAAGTCTCTTTTACAGGGTCCTAAAAAACCCCCATATGTGAAAAATTGGGTTTCGCGTGTTTCTGCAGCTGATTATGATTTTTTGAAGTTTTTTAAATTGGAAATTTTTTATTCTCCATAAAATAATATTTTATACTGATACTTATATGTTTACATAATTTGTTAATTACTTTAATTTTACGTTAATTTTGTGGCTCAATTAACTATTTTTCTTAGCTGTTTTTTCTTAAAACTGAGCCATAATGAATTATATATAACAGAAATCATTGCAAAAATAATTTAATATTGTTTATAATAATATTCTCCTAGAATAATTTTAGGAAAATGCAGTTTTTTCTAGAATATTTTTTACTTTTTGTTTACTTTTGAATAAGAATGAGGTAATTATACATTTAAGCCAACAAAATAATTTTTTGAAACAATTTATTATTATTTTAAGTAATATTTTTCTTTAAGAATGCTAGAAAGTTACGGTTTCTTTAGAAATATTCAACTTTTTCCCTAAAAGCAAGATAAAAATTATTTAAATTAAAAAAAATTGTCTAAATAAATTGTTATTCTTTATTAACTAGCATCTCTTATAGTAATGCTAGATAGTTGAAGTTTTTTTCTTAAATTTTCCACTTTGTGGCTACTTTTCACTTAGTCAAATAATAATTAATGTAAGTTACCAAACACGATTGTTTAAACAATTTATTATTGTTGAGGATATTTTCCCTAAAAGTAATGCTAGAAAGTTGCAGTCTTTTTCTGAAATTTTCAGCTTTTCTTTAAATTTTTAGTCAGGAACACAAAATAAGCATTAATATTGACCTAAGGAAAAAGTGATTTAAGTAATTAATTCAATTATCTGTTTTATTTTGGGAAAATATATTTACAAAAAGAAAGAGGTTTTCCAAAAAATTATTTCTCTATTGTTTATTTATTATTCTTATATCTAAAAACGCAAAGCAAAATAAAAATTTCCAGAATACTCCGCCACTTCCTAGCATTACTTTAGGAGATTATAGTTATAAACTATACTGATTATTACCTTGCTCTATGTTAAAGGTTGAAAAAAAGTTAAATATTTCAGAAAAAAGTGCTACTTACTAGCATTAACCAAAAAATATTATTGAAAATAATAATAAATTATTTAAACAATTATGTTCCTCAACTTGAATTAATTATTACTTCACTCGAACTCAAAAGTATACCCAAAGTGGTAAATGTTAGAAAAAGCCGCAACTATCTAGCATTACTACAAAAAATAGTAAGAAATAGTAGTTTGTTTAAACAATTAAGTTTACTGAATTGCATTATTTTTACCTCGCTAATATTATAAAAAATAATAAATTGTTTAAACAGATATGTTTTAAATTTTTAATTAATTATTACTTCACTCTAATCGACAAGTTAACCAAAAATGGAAAATTTAGAAAAAACTACAACTTTCTAGCATTATTCTCAGAGGATATTATTATAAAGAATTTAATTTGAATTTAAGGTATTATTGCAATTTATTAACGCTTTTCGAAATTTTTTTAATAAATAATCATTAATCGTTTACTTAAGAATACTAATATAACTATATATTAACTAATCTTTAATAGCGTAAACAATTTGAATTTGTTTAAACAATTTGTTTTTTTATTTAAGACATTAAATGAACGTCTTTTCAGATATTGTGACTCCCTTGATCAATGATAACGATAAAATAATTTGTTTTAATAATTTCTCAATTATTTAAATAGTGCGTGTTTTTTAAATAGATCTAGTTTACCTAAAAAAGTAGAGAAAACATTTATGCTCATTAAATTTTCAGCACATTTTAATATTTCTAATTAAGTAATTGTTGCTAATTTCTTTTCTAACGGTACTTGTAAATCTTTAATCAATCTAATTTTTTATAAATATTTTATTTGAACGATTTTTAGAAAAATTAAAATATTTTGAGGTACTTCTTTATTTTCTATTAATACCTTTAAATAATTAGGCGAATTAAAATTGTTTTAAAAATTCATATTATTTCACTGATTTTATATTTTTTTATCGGTAAGGAAAAGAAAAAAAATAATTGTTCTATTTTTTTTCTGTCGAGAATTGGATGAGATAAAATATTTGTCCTGCCTTTTTATGAAAGCTATATATGTGTTTGAACCAGCACGCATTATTTAAATAATCGTGTAATTAGTTAAACAAATTATTTTGTTATCATAATTTAGAGACCTCATGAAATCTACAAAATACGTTAATTTTGTGATTTACAATCGCAATATTAGGAAACATTTTCACAAGAAAGTACAACTTTTCTAAAACTGTAATTTTTTATTAAATCATGTACTATTGTGTAAATAAATATTCATAATTTAACAAAAGTTTAGTAGAAAAGTAAAAATATTATTAATAAAGTATACGTTTCTGCAATTCAAAAATTTGTATTGCTTTTCACTAATATTTTTTAAATTTTGGTTGAAAAAATTTACAAGGTATTACAAAAAACTAAAGGATTTTATATTTCTTGATTTGTGTGTTTGACGTCAGACAAACACTTTTAATTTTCATAAAAATAATTGTGGAAAATTAAAAATCTTTGCGAAAAATATAATATTTAACTAAAGCTGAAATATTGAGAAACTGTACTTAAAATTATATTTTAAATACTGGTAGTGTATTGTAAAAATGTACAAATTTAAAAAAGAAACATACATTTTTATAAGCAATACTGTTACAATCCGTATCGGAGTTTTAACTCAGAATTTTATAATAATTAAATTTAAATTTAATATTATTTTTTTTAATGATTGAATTGCGAATATTACAAATTTAATAAAATTTGTCACTAATTTTACTGTCATTTTCTGTAAAATATGTAATATATAAGTTTCTACAAAAAATTAGATTGTTTCAATTAAAATTTTACCTAGATAGCCGCATCTATTAAACGTAGATTTCAATCCGAGATGCTATTTATTTTTCAAAATAATTTGATGTTTTAATAACAGGATGATTCGATGATGATAATTTGATGATTGATTTAGATAGGAAAATTTATTTTCATACAAAAATGATTTAAATGTATCTATTTTTTTATAAGATTTTAACATTGAGTAGACAGTCATCATATTTGTATTATTAATATGAAAGATACAATTTGATTAATTATACCACTTAATAGAAATATGAACTTATCTAATACCCATAATTTTGACGATCGCGAAATAAAATTTTGAAGCTTTTTAAGGAGCTTTCGAGGTTTTAAGACAATACAAAAATTCTCTCAAATTGCTCGAAATGTTTGAAATAATCTTTATTTCAAAGAATTAATTCTAAAAGAATATTTAAACAAAATTGTAGTTTAAAAAAAAATTTCAAAACAAAAATTAAGTATAAAATATTTCCAAAATTAAAAAAAAAAGTATCGGTAAGTTTTTAAGGCAGTTTTTGAATGTTGCAGGATTTTTTAAAAGTTTTAGGACAAAATTCAAATTCCATGAGAATAACAAATGTTTTATTAGATTTCTGAACAATTTTTTATGCTTTTCACAAACTATAAAAAGAATACTTAAAAATGTTTCAAAATCAATTTTGATGTATAAATTAATGTTTCTAGTATAAAACTGATTGAAACGATATAATTTTTTAAATCTATAAATTTTTTGATTTATTCTTCAATGTATAGGATTTAAAATGATAGTATGATTTTCTATTTTTTTAAATCTTTGAACTGTGAAATATATACAAGTTAAAAAAATTTTATATTATAGTTTGACGGCTTTTGACGACAAGATTTTCCATCGAAAAGTGTTATACGCTTTTATTTTATACGCATACATTATCGAGCGTTTAAATTAGAAAAGGTTTAATCTTTCTTTTAAAAGTTTTGAACTCAAAAGTATTTCACCTCCAATGTTTTAATTTGCAGTTAAATTTTCATGACTTTAAATCAATAAATTTTTCTAGTCATTTTCTAGTCATTTTTCTAGTCATTTTTCTAGTCATTTTGATGGTAATTTATTGCATTTATTTGTAGATTCCTCTAAAAATGGTTTTAGTTTTCTGTACTTTTGTGTAAACATTTTTTCACCAGGATATCCTAGCATTTCATCACGTTTCCAAACACTATACAAAATCGAAAGACATCCGTCAGAGATTTAAAGTCATTTTACAACCCTCAGGAATAGTCTAATTTATTATAATGGACTTTGTGCGGGATTTCGTTTATTCCCGAATCTCTCTTCAAATGCTTAATCCCTCAAGGCACCCTCGGCAATTTTCATTGATAAGCTTCATTTTGTAATTAACTTGCATGATTCAGATAATTCTCAGTTACATTTCCCTTTGGGTTTCGACATCTGTATGCAGCAACATCCCTTTTATAAGTGGATCAGAATAAAACAAGATTTTGCCATTAACGAACCCTAATCGAGTTTTTCAAGCGCACCAAATAAAAAAGGACAAGGTGTGGCTTCTGCTTTGACATGGATCAAATTAAAGTAAAATGGTTTTAACTCTGAGGAGTTGAAAGCATGGATGTTGAATTTCCAATCATTCTGACATAGAAGAAACTAATCAAGCGAACTGACTTAAAAGACATTATACTGAAGTATCCAATAAATTTGCTCGGTTCGTGCTATTTGAACAAGGTATTTAATTTTGAGTAATGTACGTTATAGTGATAAAACATCCTCTGTTATATCCTAATGTAAAGGTTAAATGCAGAATTTAACTGTTAAGGATATGTTGTCATAAAGGATGTATGGCCTATTTGCTTTAAGTGAGATGATATTTCATATGTCTATCCAACTTGTGTGGAATATAACACCTAAAAGGTCGTTTTTGAGATACATTTTAGCAGTTTCGAATTTCAGATCACTTTGTTCAAACAAGGGTGGCCGCTGTTCAAGGAAAAGCTAAAAATCAGGGAAAAGACTGGAATTTTGAAAACAAAAATGCAAGTAACTGTAAAAAATAATCAGGGCTGCTATATCTTTTTCTTAAATTAAGTTTTTATAAATTGTTTAAGATAGAGCCCCTAAAGTTACATTAAAAAAATTATTTTGCACCATTTTAGGGTATTTTAAAATATTTCAAAGGACACTGAAAATTTTAGGGTATTTTTCGAAATTTTAAAAAACTTTTTAGAGTCTTAGAAAATTTCGAGGGATTTCAAAATATTTTGAAGGATTTGAAATATTTTACATTTTTTTAAATACCAAGCAACTTTTAATTGATTTCTATAATTTAATGGGATTTTTAATGGTCATGGTCTGTTTTAATCATACGAGAAATCTTCAAGATCTTTACAAAGTTTCATGAAATTTCAAAAGATTCTAAAAGATTTGAAATATTTTAGGGTATTTCAAAAAATTCTAAAGTATTTTTAATAGATTTCAAGCGGTCCTAGATATTCCAAAGGGCTTTAAAGATTTTCGGGAATTTTCTAAACATGCCGAGAAATTGTTAATATATTTCGTAAAGTAAAAGGAATTCGGAAGGACTTCGAAGATTTTAGGGTATTTTTTAATTCTCAGAAATTTTTTAGAGCTTCAAGAAGTTTTCAGGGATTTGAAAATATTACAAGATATTTGAAATTTTATGGGTTATTTAAAAAAATCCAATGAATTTTTTATAGATTTCTGTAATTGAATGGGATTTTATAGGACTTTAAATAACTTCGGATATTTTTGAACTATTTTTAGGAACGTTTTAGAGCTTCAAGAAGTTTTGAGGGTTTTAAAATATTTCAAAAAATCTTAAATTGTATGAGGTAATTTAAAAAATTTCAAGGAATTTTTAGTATATTTCGTAAAGTTAAAGGAACTCCAAAGGACCTTAAAGATTTTAGGATATTGTTTTTAATTCTGAGACATTTTTTTGAGCTCTAAGAAGTTTCAATGAATTTAAAACATTTCAAAAGATAAAAATTTTGTCGACTATTCAAAGAAATCCACGGAATTTGTTATTGCTTTCTATAATAGAATGGGATTTTAAAGGATTTTATTCATTTCCGAGCATTACAAAAATTCCAAGCAATTCTTGATAGATTTCAAAAAGCTGAAGGGGCTTTAAAGGACCACAAGGGTTTTAGGTTCTTTTTTTAATTTTGAGGAATTTTTTAAAGCGTTATGAAGTGTTGAGGTATTCTTAAATGTTTCAAACAATTTGAAATTTTAAGGAACATTTTTAAACACTCCAAGGAGTTCTGAATTTATTTCTGTAACTGAATGGAATTCGAAAAGGATGTAAAATACTTTCGAGGAATTAAAAACATTCCAAAGAATTGTTGAGAGATTTTGTAAAGTTAAAGGCATTCCAAAGAACTATAAGGATTTTAAGGTATTTTTTTATTTCTGAGGAATTTTCTAGAGCTTTATGAAATTTTGAGGGATTTTAAAGGATTCCAAGAGATTTGAAATCTGATGGGTTATTTTTAAAAAATCCAATGAATTTGGTATTGATTCATGTTATTGAATGGGGGTTTAAATTTTTTTAGGTATTTTCGTGTATTCAAAAAATACCAATGCATTTTAAATAGATTTCGAAAAGCCAAAGAGATTCCTAAGGACTATAGGGATTTTAGGGCATTTTTTATCAATTCTGAAGAATTTTTAGATCTATACAAAGTTTCGAGAGATTTTAATATGTTTCAGAATATATAAAACTGTATGGGGTATTTTAAAAAATGTCAAGGAATTGTTAATAGATTTCGTAAAGTTAAAGGGATTCCAAAGAATTTTAAATATTTCTTGAGTATTCACCAAATTTCAGGGAATTGTTGATAGATTTCGAAAAGATAAAGGGATTCCAGAGAACATTAAGAATTTTAGGATATTTTTTTTATTCGGAGGAATTTTTTAAAACTATAAGAAGTCTTGAGGGATTTCAAAATATTTGACATTTTAGCGGCTATTTAAAAAAATCCAAAACATTTTTAATTGCATTCTATAATCGAATGCTATTTTAAACATTTCCGGGCATTTAAAAAAAGCCAAGGAACTTTTAATAGATTTCTAAAGACTAAAGGGATTCCAAAGGACTTCAAAGATTTTAGGGTATTCTTCTTAATTCTGAAAAGCTTTTCAGAGCTTTAAAAAGTTTTGTGGGATTTCAAAACTTCAAGGAATCTTCTAAAGCTTTATAAAATTGCCAGGGATTTTAAACGATTTTAAAGGATTAAAAATTTTTAGGGTATTTGTAATATATTTTTGTATAATTTATTATGATTTAAAGAATTTTGAAGAAGATAATACAGAATTAATTACATATTTTAATCATTCATAGGGATTCCAAAGAATTTCATACATTTTAGTGTATTTTTAAGACTTAAAATATTCAAGAGCTTTACAAATTTGTAAGGAATTTCTAGACATTTAAAGAGATTTCAAGGCATTTTAAGATTTTAAGGGATTTAAGTAAATTTGCACTGGATTGACACGATATTTAATAAGTTTTTAATAGAATTGATTAACAAGCATTAAAGTATTTGATGAAGTACCAAAGATTTTCCAATTGTCCGAGATATTTCCAAATATTTCAAAAAAATTGAATTATGATATTTTATTTTAAAATACTGAAAATATTTTAGGGTATTTTAAAAGAATCAACAAAATGTCGATTTATATCAGTAATTTCAAGGGATTTAAAATCATTCTGAAGATTTTATGGTATTTTTAAAAATGCCAAGGAATTTTCCAGAACTTTCAACAATTTAGGAGATTTGAAAAATTTTTTAAAGGAGTTGGAATATCTCAAGATATTTTTAACATATTCCAATAAATTGAAGTAATTAAAAGAAAATTGAAAATTTAAGTGTATTTTTATTAATATCAAATAATTTTCGAAAGCATTAAAAAGTTTCAGGGTACGAAATATTTACGGGAATTTTTAAACCTCCTAGGAATTTTAAAGAGTATAAAACGTTTCAAAAAATTTTAAAAGATTTGAAGGGATTTAGATTTCTAAGGATTCGAAGTATTTTAGGGTATTTAAAAGTTTCCAAAATATTTTCAAGAGATTTAAAAAAAATCACGGGTTTTGAAGAATTTCCTTGAATGTCGGAAAATGTGGGACGATTTTATGGGGTCTATAAGGTTCAAGGATATTTCAAAAGATTTCAAGAGATTTTATAAGATGTCCGAGGATTTCAGTTATTATTAAAGAATTTTAAAAGTTCTCTAGATATTTAAAGAAATTTTGAAGGCTTATGAATTTATCCTGAATTTGTTTCGATTCACCTGAAATTTTTATAAATTTCATCGAAGTCTCTTGAATTCAAAAGAACATTGGTCTCATTATTATTTCACACTCTTCACTTTTTGCTTTAAAATTAGTCACTTTTAACGACTTTCGTTGTTTAAATAATTTTTTCAAGTAAATTAGGTTCTAGCAACCCAGAAAATAATAAATTAAAATTTTATAAATTTGAATTTCAGTTGGTTTCATTAGACTAGTGTCTCTAAATACTAAAAATAGGATTCGTGGGCACTCTGTTTGATACAAGTAAAATTTTTGCAACTATTCTATTACATGAATATTTATTTATTGTTAAGAAGAAATTGATCTAAAAGCATTCGATCTTTTATATGCAGTATTCTAAAGAGAGAAGGAGCGAAGTAGATTATTATATTATTGAATCTCGTATAAAGTCTAATAATATTACCCGCAAATACAACATTACTTTTCATTAATATAAAAGCTTCTCTACAAAAATTTGATTCTGTCTGATTAAAAGAAGTCGTAATATTAACATAAATGTGATATATAAAAGTGTATAAATTGTTTAATAATTCGAAAAGCTGAGAACCTGCTGTTATAATAATAAATAGATTATTAAAATACTCTAACTTTAAGAATCATCGCGCATTAGAGTATATTTCCAAAATTTTAAATTCCATTATTGAAAATATTCTACCAATATCCATTTTTTGTACAAAAATAGTAATAAATAAAAGAAATATTTTATAATTCTCACGTAGCGCAAAAATTTTTCAAGAATTGTGATCTTACTAGTTAGCAGAATCATTATTTTAGAGGTTATGTTGTGAAATAGTGTCGTCATAATTCAATCGTTATGTGGCGCGAAATTTGAATTGCAATATACACTTTTGAAATGTCTAACATAATATACATGTAATATAATACAATGGGATTTAGAATATTGGAAGCTGCTCCTTTCACGACTTCTAATTGAAAATATTGTAAAAAAACTTCGAAGTAATGTAAGTTTTAGCAATGCCAATAATGTAAATGTGATATTCGAAAACCCTAATGTAATTTCTAGCATGTTTGTATCAAGATGTCTAGATGGTAATATCAATTTGTAATTATTGATGGATGTAAATAAAGTTATGACTGTAAATATTTATATACAGCCACCTACTTTTTATTGTAACCTAATAATGAAATGCTTATGTGAAAATATGCCGCTACTTGTAAGGGAAGAAATATACTCGACTTGAAAAGAATAAAAAGGCTGTATTTGCAGTAGGGTAATTTATGATTTCAATTTCAAATTTTGCAATTAATTCCTTTTAAACAAATATTTGTCACGGTTTTATTTATTGTGTTACATTTTTTTTAACTTTTCGCTGATTATTATGGAAAAGGGCTTTGAAAATTACATAAGTATCTAGAAAATATTTTGTTTTTAATGCTTTTTCGAATTTTGTCATTTTTATGATTTCGAATGTTTAATTTCTTTGAATCTTTTGTTATTCTTCAAATTGTATGTATTCTTTCTCATTCTTTTGGATCGCTTAAAATTCTTTGAAACTCCTTCAAATTCTTTTGAATTCTTTCAACTTACTTAAAATCGAAATTGCCTAAATTCAAGGAATTCAGAAGATACAATGAATTCAAAAAATTTCAAGGATTTCTGAGAATTTAGGTAATTCAAGAAATTTAGAGAATTAAAAAAATGTTCAGAATTCAGAATATTTACACAATGCAGGAAATTTAGATTACTTAAGAATTTCAGAAAATTCAGAGAACTCAAAAAATTTCCAGAATTCAGAAAATTTACGGAATGCAGGGAATTCAATATACTTAAGATAATAAGGAAATTTTTAATATTAAATTACAGTGAAACTCTTCTATAGCGCCGATTTCGGGACTGAAGTGGGTCGGAACTAACTCATTATAGCCCGCTTCGTTCTTGTTTTTTCACAGCTGAGTGCTCGCCTAAGTGACAACCGCAGATCCCGCGTACCCCGTGCAGCTCCTGAGATCTATTTTAGACCTGCGGCGCGGCGTCAATTGTCGGAAGGGCTATAGAAGGGAGAGCTATTGAAGGGTTTCACTGTAATTCAAAATACTCAAAGAATTTAAAATTTGCAAGGAACTGAAGGAATTCAGAGAATTCAGCAAAATCAAGAATATGAAGAAATTACGAAAATTCAGGCCATTTTAGGAATTTTAAATATTCAATAGATTCAGAAAATTCAAGGTATTTCAAAGCATTTATGGAATCGAAGAAATTTAAAGAACATAAGGAATTTAGAATATTTAAGCAATTCAGGAAATTCCACAAATTTCAGGCATACCAGAGAAGTAAAGTAATCTAATAAATTAATTAAATTGAAATAATTGAAAAAGTTTTGATAACTCAGAGGATTCAAAAAATTTTAAGAATTGCAGGTATGTAGACTTTTCAAGGAACGCATTCGAGGATTTTAGGTAAGTCAAGGAATTCAGCGAATTCTGAGAATTTGAAAATTTTTAGGAATTCAGGGAAGTTAAGGAATTCAGAGATCTTCGGAAACACAGAGAATTCAGAATATTCAAATAATGCGAAATATTGAATCAATTTCAGAATTTATTAGACTTTAACGAAATTAATTAATTTATAGAATTCAGTGAATTCAAAATATTTAACGAAGTTAAGGAATTCGTAGTATTCGGGGGATTTAAGAGCATTCAGGAAACGCAAGGAATTCAGAGAATTTCACAGCATTCGGGAAATTCTTATGAATTTAGAGAATTCAGAACATTCAAAGAATTCAGGGAATTTAACGGTTTTCAGAGCATTTAGCAAGTGTAAGGAATTTAGAGAATTTTAGAAGTTTCAGAGAATGAAGGGAATTTAAGGAATTCATCTAATTGAAGGAATTAAAGGAGTTCAGAGAATTAAAGAAATTCAAGATATTCAAGATGATGATGTCAGGTCATGCAAGAGAATCTCAGGAGTTTTATAGAATTTATGTAATTCAAGGAGTTTAAATCATTTTAAGAATTTCAGGAATTTTGGAAATTCAAAGAATTGAGAACATTGAGAACATTCATGAAATTCAGCATAATCAAGATATAACCGGAATTTAGAGAATTCAAACAAATCAAAATATTAACGGGATTCAGGAATAAGGAGAATTTCAGGGATTAGAAATTATTTTAAAAATTAAATAAATTCACGAAATAGAAAATGTTCAGAAACTTCAAGAAATTTCGGGAAATCAGAATATTTAAGGATTTCAACGTAGCCAAGGTATTCAGGGAATTACGAATATTCAAGAAGTTCAATGATTGAAGAGAATTTCAGGGATTTGAAGGCATTAACGGAATTCAAGGAATTCAGAATATGCCAGATATTAATGTAATTAAGAGAATTAAAAAAATTCGAAATATTAAAGGAATTCAGGAAATAAGAAGAATTTCAGGGATTATAAATGAATTAAGAAATCCAATAAATTCATGAAATAGAAAATGTTTAGAAAATTCAATAAATTTTATAAAATCAGAATATTTGAAGGATTTCACAGTAGTCAAGGTATTTAAGGAATTCCGAATATTCGAGAAATTCAAGGATTTAAGAGAATTTCAGGGATTTGGAAGCATTAATGGAATTCAAGGAATTTAGGAAATGCAAGATATTAATGGATTCAAGAGAATTTAAAAGTTCAAAATAAAAAAAGAATTCAGGAAATTAAGAGATTTTTCGGGACTAGAAATCATTAAAGAAATTCAATAAATTCCTGAAATAGAAAATTTTCGGAAAATTCAGGATATTTTAGGCAATTTAGAAAATCAGAATATTGAAGGATTTCAGAGTATTCAAGGCATTCAGGGAATTCCGAATATTCAAGGAATTCAATGATTTAAGAAAATTTCAGGAATTTCAGAGTATTATTGAAATTTAAACAATTCAGAGAGTTCGGGGAACTTAGAGAATTCAAGGAATTCAGGGAAGTCAAAGAATTCAAACAATCTTAAGAATTTAAGAAATTCATATAAATGTATGGATTTCACAGCATTAAATGAATTCAATAAATTCATGAAATTGAAGAAATTGAAAAAGTTCAAAGTATTCATGGAGCTCGAAAAATACTAGAAGATATCAAGAAATCAGAATATTAATAGAATTCAAGGATTTCTGGAAAGTCAAATAATTTAAATATTTCCAGGAGTTTAGAGAATTTCAAGGATTTCTGTTCATTAACGGAAATTCCAAAAATTCATGTAACTGGCGGAATTAAGGGATTTCAGATAAGTTAGTGAAATTAGGGAATTCAGTGAGTTCATGGAATCCAGACAATTAAAAAAGTTCCAGTAATTCAAGGAATTTCAGAAATTCAAAATATCCAGGTAATTCTAGGAATTCAAAAAATTTAAAGAATTTTATGAATTCTGAACATTTAAGAAATTCAGAAAATTGAGAATATTCAAATACTTCAAGGATTTCAGAGAATTCAAGGTATTACGAGATTTTAGGAACTTAAAAAATCTGTCAAATTTCCGTTACTCTAAATATAATACTCCTAATTTTGAAGAATGACATGAACATCTTTAATTTTTCATATGGTATTAAAATTGCATTTTTAATAGATTTTAACCTTTTAAATATTTGTATGTAAGACGAGTATGGTTTCCTTGTTTTCTAGGCGCAGCTTAGAGCAGCAAAGTAAGTATTTATTGATGGTGAGATACTTTATCGGTCTAAGCTGGTAAAGTGCACTTTAACGTCCTCGGAAAATACGTATTAGGTCCTCGCGAATGCGTGTCCGTTACTCCGACGGGATTTAGAGAATTGAAAGAATTTTAGGAACAGAAATATTCAGGAATAGGTTCAGAAATATTCCAGGAATACGTAAAAATTAGGCAATTCACGAAATTCAGAATATTCAGGGATTTCATAAATTTTATGCAATTTGGGACTTTAGATAATTTTAGAAATTACGAGATTTTCAGGAATTCAGAGAATGCGAGTAATTCCAAATATTTCTGAATTTCTGAGAATTTGAAAGATTGTAGAGCATTTAGGGAATTCAGGATGATTCAGAGAATTCAGGATGATTCAAATAATTTGCCTAATTGTTATTGCTCTAAATATAATACTGTACATTTAAAAAATAAAATAAAAATTTAAGACTTCGAAAGCTGTAAATTTGCTATTAGAAAGACTGTACATTTTTTATGTGAAAGATTCTAAATTTCATATTGCACCATTTTTTTAGAAAATCAGGTTCAAAAATTTTCATTTTTAACGCTCTTAATTCAATTTTAAAATTTTATTTTTTTAGTTGTAAGATGATTTAGTCTCCAGTTTGTATTGCCTCGTAGTAAAATTATTTAAATAGGTGAGGCTATAAATAAAAATTTTTGGTTTTCTATAGGATCCAATTCCTTAAAAGCGCTGTGTTAAAATTAATAAGTTAATAACCAATCGTTAGTTTTAATTATTTTTACAACTATAAAATATAAATATTTTTAAATGATAAAGTTGAAAGTTTCAAGCTGAAAGCTCATCACTTTTATTTAGATATGCATCGAATTTTTTGCATTCCGTGGGAGACGAAAGTTTCATTCTTAAAGGGAAGGCAGAAGCATTATCATTTTTATGAAAATTTATTCTGATCTCGTTTAAATCAATCTGTAAGGTGTTTTTGAAATGATATAAAAAAATTCCAAACACCGAAATGCATACCTATTTATATCGATATATTTTCTCTGGCTTTACGCGCTAATAACTACTTCAGTTTGAGCTTCAGGAATGAAAATTTTTCCATCAGTAGGTGAAGCTTTGAGAAAAATTCTGAACTGCAGAAGGTCACAGCTGTCGATATCCTGAAGATGGATGTCCCTTTTTTTATTTCACAGACAGCATTGGAAATATGGACTCAGTTTTTTCTAATTTGTAACCTATCCCCTAAATGAATTATTCCGCATGAGGAGAAAAGTTAATTTAGGTGTGAAAGTCAATTCAAGAGCTCAAAGCTTCGAGATATTACTCAGAGAACAAAAAATCGAGTGAATGAACAGATCAATTAATCAATGAGCAATTTCAAGTTGACGAATTTTGCTCGATATATTTTCAGTGAAAAAAACCTTCTATACGAAATTGAGAAAAAGCAGGGACTATTATTTTAAATTGTTTCAATAAAATTTAGAGATCGCAGGTTTTTTTAGAACTTAATTTGTTTACATTTTTAGCTAAATAAATCAAAAAACAGTTTTTGGTAAATAAATTCTTTACAATAAAAACAATATTTAGTCCTCGCGTTTCTATTTTCTAAGACCTTGAAACAGAAATTCCTTTCTTTTGGTGTGAAAATGACCCCTTATTTTTCCCAGATTGGCCAAAAATATTAAGAGGTCGCAATGAAAATCTTTAGTTTAAAAATTTGACTTTTTAAATTATTTAAATTTTCATTCTATAATTTTAACTATCCCATCTTTTTCAATGCGAGTGCCATGCGACTTTTGATTTTTTTGTACGTTTGGAAAAAAATAAAGGTATGTATTAATATCATTAACTTTGAGATTTTTTTATAAAGTTGAGATTAAAAAGTAAAAATCAATAACATTTTGTTTTTAATTATGAGCCTTCCAAAAATATTACATATCTTACTGAAAACAATTTCTACTATTTGAAAAAAAAAAAACTAAAAAAATTCTTGCTTTAGAGAAAAAATAATTTTTATTACAAAATACCTACTGTTTATCTTTTAAGTTCATTTTTTAATTGTTTTTAAGGCTATAAAAATACAATTATACTATTTTCAACCCAATAGTTAAATTTTGCAACATGAAAAGTTTATAAATCAATAAAGAAAAAAAATTACGACGTTGAAGTTTGCCACAGATATGGATTTCAAAGTTGTGTAATTAATATAAGAAAAATTATGCGTCGCATCGAAAAAGTAAAAACATCCTTGGATTCGTCTCGGAAATATCTCGATGTGCATTTTTTGTTTTTTTGTTTAAAGAATTTTTTAAACAATTACTTTATTTCTTATTTTTCTGCAATTGCTATAAGCAAAGTATGCATCGGATCGAAAAACCAAGTGCACCAATGCATTTCTCTCGAAAATATCTAGATGTACATTTTTTTGTTTTTTCGTAAACCCATTTTTTAAACAATTAGAGCATTTGTTGTTCAGCGCTGTGTTACTCCGTGCCCGTAGATATGGATTTCAAAGTTATGTAATTAATATAAGAAAAAGTAAGTGTCGCATCGAAAAAGTAAAAACATCTTTGGATTCGTCTCGGTGCATTTTTTGTTTTTTTGTTTAAACAATTTTTTAAACAATTACTCTATTTGTTACTTTTCTGCAATTTTTATAAACAAAGTATGCATAGGATCGAAAAACCAAGTGCACCAATGCATTCCTCTCGAAAATATCTAGATGTGCATTTTTTTGTTTTTTCGTAAACCCATTTTTTAAACAATTAGAGCATTTGTTGTTCAGCGCTGTGTTGCTCCATGCCCGTAGATATGGATTTCAAAGTTACGTAATTAAAATAAAAAAAACTAAGAGTCACATCAAAAAAGTAAAAAAACCTCTCTATTCGTTTTGGAAAAATCTCGATGTGCATTTTTTGTTTTTTTGTTTAAACAAATTTTTAAACAATTACGCTATTTGAAATATTTCTGCAATTGTTATAAACAAATTATGCATCGGATAGAAAAACCAAGTGCACCAATGCATTCCTCTCGAAAAAATCTAGATGTGCATTTTTTTGTTTGCCGTAAACCCATTTTTTAAACAATTAGAGCATTTGTTGTTCAGCGTTGTGTTGCTCCGTACCCGTAGACATAGATTTCAAAGTTATGTAATTAATATAAAAAAAAACTATTTGTCGCCTCGAAAAAGTAAAAACATCTTTGGATTCATCTCGGAAATATCTCGATGTGCATTTTTTGTTTTTTTGTTTAAACAATTTTTTAAACAATTACGCTATTTGTTATTTTTCTGCAATTGCTATAAGCAAAGTATGCATAGGATCGAAAAACCAAGTGCACCAATGCATTCCTCTCGAAAATATCTAGATGTTCAGTTTTTTGTTTTTTCGTAAACCCATTTTTTAAATAATTAGAGCATTTGTTATTCAGCGCTCTGTTGCTCCATGCCCGTAGATATGGATTCCAAAGTTACGTAATTAAAATAAAAAAAATGCATTGGTGCACTTGGTTTTTCGATCCGATGCATACTTTGTTTATAACAATTGCAGAAAGATAACAAATAGCGTAATTTTTTAAAAATTGTTTAAACAAAAAAAAACAAAAAATGCACATCGAGATATTTCTGAGACGAATCGAGAGGTGTTTTTACTTTTTCGATGTGACTCTTAGTTTTTTTTATATTAATTACACAACTTTGAAATCCATATCTGTGGCAAACTTCAACGTCGTAAAAAATTTTCCACAAAACTACAATTTAAACGCAAAAATAATTTTTAATACAAGATACAAATTGTAAATGACTTTTTATTTTGTAAGTTTATTTGTTTTTGAAGTTATTGAAATACAATTTTCATAAAATTCTTTAAAAATACAAGAAGATTTCAATTAAAAAATGTAATTTTCAAGAAACAAATTAAATTTTAAAACTTAAAAAGTTTTTCAGTCCAAGAAGAAAAAAATTTCATCCAAATTATAATTCGAAGGAAGAAATAAGTCTTAATGCAAAATAAAAATTTTGAATAAATTTTGATTTTTCAAGTCCATTTATTTTTGAAATTATATAAATATAAATTTCCTATGATTCTTGAGAAAAATCGAAAAGATTTCGCAAAATTTAATCTCTTTAAATTTATTAAATTTCTGAATGTCTTTCAAAATGAATCATATTATTTCTAATATATTTGGTATTATATATTAATACTA
>NC_046664.1:48525339-48532056 GCF_010883055.1 Belonocnema kinseyi
TAAATGGCATTTGAAATCATTCAAGTTTTCCCCAAAAAACGTTTAAATCCTTTAAAATTAAGATAATTTGCCTTTAAATCTTCCAGATGACTTTTTGTAAATTTTTTTAAAATCTCATAAAATGTTTTAAAATCATCTTAAATAATAGCTTAAAATTCATTTTTCCAAATAAACACTTATACAAAATTTTCCCAAAAATCTTTAAAAATTTTCTTTATTCCCTTCAAACCTTTCAAAAACCCTGTATTATTCCAAAACTTGTAAATATCTTTTTGACTTACTTGAATTCTGTCTAAAATTTTTTAATTTTGTAAATTTGAAACATTTTTCTTAAAATTATTCTATGTTCGTTTACAAAATGTTAGGAAATAATTTCAAATGTTTCGTAACTTTTTACAATTTTCTCTTAAAAATCATTTTTAAAAATAAAAATCATTCTCAAGTTTTTTAGGAATTATAAGAAGATTCTGTTCTTCTATTGAAACCCTCAAATTCCTTAAAAATCTTACTTTTTTTAGAAATTTATAATAAATAATCGATTTTGTAAGTTCTTGGAAAAAATACTATTTTTTAATTGTAGTACAAGTCTATTATTACTTAATTTTCTTTTAACAGTACAAATCGATGTCAGTGATGTAAATAATATTTCCTAAGAGCTTCATTAAAAAAGACATTTGTTTTATGGCTTTAAAAATCCTTTTCTATGTTTTATACACACTTTAGAAAAATGTACGACCCACAAATTTGCTAAAGCTATGTATTCAATATGTTTGTAATTAATTATAAACAAAACAGGCATGCGAGCATTCGTCTATTTGTAATTAATAATGAAAAATAAAGCTGGCTATCAAAAAACGAAATTCACCTTGGGATTCATCTGCGAGATATCTAGTTGAGCTTTCTTCAACGACAAAAAAGCGCACCTAGTTATTTTTCTGGTGAATCCAAAGATGTTTTTTTCTGATTGGATGCTTAGTTTGTTTATAATCAATTAAAAAGCTCGAAATGCATGAATGGAGTCACACAAATGCACGCGTATATCAAATGACGAAGAAAAATTGTCCACAAAATTGTTTTAAAAAAAGCCCACCTGTATTTTTACAAAAATAATCCAAAGGTTTTTTCGGTTTTTTGATAAGAAGCTTAGTTTGTTTACCTGGCTTTGCAAAAAAAAAGATTTTAACACACAAAAAAAGCGCACTTAGATATTTCGGAGACAAATCCAAAGTTCTTTTTTCAGACGCTTATTTTGTTTATAATAATTACAAAAATTTGAAATCCATAGCTATAGAAAACTTCAGGGTCGTGCAAATTTTGTTTTATAACGAACAATAATTGAGGATCACATGGCAGCCTGATCAAGATTTCCTGTATTGTAAGATGAAATAATTAAAATTGTAGAAATAAAAATTATAAAATTTTAAACTTTGAATTTTCAAATTTTCTTATAAAAACCCTACTAGGCACCCTTACATTCATTCTAAAATAAGCTCTTAGATAGAAATAGAAGGTTATTTTATTAGGGCGCGTGAACAACAATGATCCTCCACAAATACCTAAAAGCTTCTAAATTTAGTGCGGACGTGAAAACCCTTAAGGGCTCTAGAATTTTGGTAAATTCAACCCTGGCCTTCTACAGAAATTCGTTAAATTCTATTTTCTAAATCAGGCTACTGCTTTAATCATTGTTCAACTCGAAGCGTGTAGAATTTGAATTTGAATTTTCATCTATTTATTCTATTTTTAATTCTACGCAATTAACATGTTTGTCATTTTCAAGGGCTCGATTTGAGGCATTCTATTTGAAAAGGAAAAAGTGGACCATCGATTTCCTTTTTATATAATGAAAAAGAAAGAAAAAAATGTTTTGACGACATATAATATTTCAAGAAAATACGCAAAATGCAATGTAGTTAATTTACACCTAAAGTTGTATAAAAAATTGTTCTCTCTTTTTGTAATGCTTTTTCTAATAAGGTAAGAAAACACGTTCATATTTCTAATATACAAACATATCTTTTTTCTATTTTTTAGTAATCCTATAACATGAGCCATCTTTATACAAGATCAGCAAAAATCCGTTTACAGAGAATCTATGTAAAAAATAGAATAAAAGTTTTTTAATTTAAAAACTTGTGCATGTATCTTTAGTTTATGAAAAAGAGCAGAAAAAATAAATGAAAAAATAAAGTAAAACTTTTTTTCAGCTTTACATAGAAATTAATGAGATTGCATTTTCCGTCAATTTTTGGAACTTCGAAAAAAAATGTCTCTCACTTCTTTTCTGCCTAAAGTTATTTACTTCCATAAACACTCATAAAAAACATTTAATATTTTTTTATCAAGACACACACACACACACAATTTTAGAAATCCAAAATGTCAATATTTTCAATCAACTTGTCTAATAAAAAGAAATTTTTTGAAATAATTTTTGTTGAATTTGTTAGTAATTCCACAAAAAAGCGAATTCGTGACAGTGGGGCCACACGGCAGGGGTTGTCACTATATCACGTGGTAAAAGATTGCAGAAAGGCAGAGAAAGAGAGAGAGAGCATATACAAACTCCGCTTTGACTGGCAGTAGTGGGGATATTGAAGAGGAATCTTCAGATAAATTGCGAATCGCCGCACAAAAGAGAGAGGCGAATAGAGAGAGCAAATACAAGCATGTAATATTATATTAATAATAAATTATTAAAAGAAATGAGCTATTTCTTAGATTTAATTTAATCAATTTTTTCAGTACATGCACCCGTCCCAAAAAAAAGTTTCACTTCAAAACTTTTTAGCTTTATTACTAATGAATATAATCCTTTTGAGTTTTTTGTTCGGGCCAACCTTTAAGATAGACTTTGGGGTACTAAATAATACGGTCGGAGGGTTTTGAAAATTTTTCAATATTTCGGCGAATATTATTATTTAAAAATTAAATTTTTTTAAATCGTTTCATTTGAGTCTCCAGTTTTGTTCACACTGTTTTTTTCTAGGAATACTCACTCATAGTGATGACTCATTATAAACAATATTTTTGTTATAAACAAATTAATAAACAAAAATCCATATATAATATTTAATTACTAAGTATTATATATATTAACTATTTTTAAAAAAATATTATCAAGTTTAATTTTTTTAAATCAATTTTTTCGGTTTTTTTATGAAAGGGACTAAAGAATTCTCTCTCCAGCTACACTAAATATTACTTATAAAAAAATGTTGAGCTGAAACTTTCCAATTTTAACAAACGTACAAAAATTGAGAATATTTTATCGTTAATAGGCTAAAATATTTCATTATTAACTGAGTATACTGTACAAACTTTATCGGTTAGTTTAAATATTAAAAATGTTATTTTCAATTTTAATCGAGTCTACACAGAGAGAAATTTCGGAAGATTAATTCACGGCACAATTCCTTGATTTTATTACGCTCTCGCACGAGAAGTTAGATGACAGAACCCTTGCTTTTAAATCATAGGTCTCTAAGTTTCAGGCATTAGGCCACGCTCCTTTGTTCTCAGAGCTTCAATTCTATGCTTTTAGATTACAGAGTCCGAGACTTTAAATCACGTAAAAATTATAGTTCACGCTCGTGGCTCAGCCAAACTTGCAAATTAATAAGTATTTTTTAAACAGGTCTCACTGAAATCAATGTTCATACTATTAGTTTTTTTATTCAAACATGCAGCTGGGGAAGCGCTATAATCAATCAAATTTTATTTTGACGTTTACATTATATTACTGGATTATGAGTTATTAATTAGGTAACGAAGTTAACAACAATTTATTAAATGATCAAATGAAAAAATATTTTTCTTAATATAAATTATGATAAGCAGATATTCAAAATAGTTTTAGAAAAAAAATACAATACCTTTTAAAAAGGGAAATAATTCAATTTTTCAAAACAATGAGCTGTTTAGCTATTTTAAATTATTAAATCAAAATGCATATTTCTTTACTGAATGTTATTGAATCATTATTATGCATATTTTTTTTACTAAATTTTATTTTCCTGTCGACAAAATTGGATAGAAGAAAATATAATAATTTATTATGACGTGTTGCCGTAGGACAGAAAATATCTGACAATCAGGAAAAAAATTAATTTTGAAGAAAAAAATGTCACAAAAGTCAGGGAGTTTCTATAAGGGGTACTTTAAATAACTTGAAAGATAATATATTGAAAAAGTTTTAATTTAAAATAAAAAATGTTTTATACCATTTGTAAAAGATTCTATGTAAAAATGTGATAATATTAAGATTAATGAAGATAAGATAAATTAATTTACTTGAACTTCGTTTCTATTTCTTCTTTTTGGCAGGACTTCCTTCTAACAATTATATTTTTAGTTCGAAATTTTACTATTTTGTTGAAAATTCTACTCCTTTTTGAAAACTCGTCCTTTTGTTTCCAAAGTTCCTATATTTTAGTTGACATTTCATCTTTTATTATAAAAATGCAACTGTTTTATTGGAAATTATTCACACGAATTTTTCTCCCAATATAACGATTTGATTACATTTTTAGGATTTTTTCGCTATTCGTGAATAACAACTAAAAAGTAAAAGCCCTTTTCAGTTCAAATTCAACTAATTAATTAAAAGTAAAAATACATTGTCTAAAAATCCTTTTATGATACAGATTCATCATTTCAGTTGAAAATTCATCTCTTTGGTTAAAAATTAATTGTTTCTTTGTTGGAAAATAATGTTTTGAATAACATTTTAAATATTCTAATTTAACTAATTCCAAATTAACTAATTTATATTTTTTTGACTGAAAAATCTTTTTTTGCTGAAAATTCGCCCATTTGGTTGCAAAATTCACCGCTGTAGTTGAGAATTCATATTTCTGGTTGAAAATGTCACGATTTTGTAGAAAATTCCTTTTTTATCGAAAATTAATTTTTTTACTGAAAATTTAACTTTTGCCGTTTTTGTTAAAAACTGATCTTTTATAGTTGAAAATTCAACCCTTTGTTGGAAAATTCATATATTTTGTTGAAAATTTGTATTTTTCTTAGGAAATTATTCTTCTTAGTTCGAAATTCTTTTTTTGATGTTGTTTAAATTTAACTATTTTTAAAGGTTGAATTATTTTGTTAAATATTAGTTTCTTTTTTGCTGAAATTTTCATCTTTTGGTTGTTTAATCCTTTTCGTTTAAAAATTCGATTATTCGGTTAAAATTGCATCTTTATATGTAGAAAATTCAAGTATTTTCTTACAAATTCCGCTATTATGCTAAAAAGTTTAATCAATTTATTGAAAATTCAAGTATTTTTTTGGTCGAAAATTAAACAGCTTTATTGAAAATTCGTCTATTTAGACAGGAAAATCGTCCATTTTGGTTAAAAATTTATTGTTTTTGTTATGAATTTAACCGCATTGAAAAAATCGATTACTTCATTGAAACTGTACTCTTTAAATTCCAATCTGTGAGAAATAAGTCACTGAATCGAATTAGTGACTATTTTCACTGATTCACAACGTAATATCACTAAATGAAATAACTAGAA
Organism: Belonocnema kinseyi; assembly: GCF_010883055.1. NCBI lineage: Eukaryota > Metazoa > Arthropoda > Insecta > Hymenoptera > Cynipidae > Belonocnema > Belonocnema kinseyi. The sequence continues at coordinate 48,530,862 of NC_046664.1, forward strand.
ATGGGTCATTGATTGAAATCATTAACCATTTTTAAGGAAAATCAGTGAAACCTCGCCGATCGGTTCTATGTTAAAATTGAACTATTTGATTAAAAATGTAATTATTTTGTTGAAGATTTATCTATTTTCTTAAAGATTCATCTTTTTTTGCTGTTCTTTGAATATTGATGGTCAGAGAAAATCAAAATTTGATTAGGGAAAAATCAGGAGAATTTAAGAAATTTTAAAAATACAGTTATTTGGACACCCTGTTTATTTAATGGAATTTTAATATTAAATATTATTTTGAAGAAAAATTAAAAAGAATCAAAATAAAATTAAAAAATCCGATTCCAGCGCTGCTGATGAAAAATTTTCAAGTAAAAACAGCACAGTATGAACATAGATTTTAGTGAGACAAAATCTCTGAGCATACATTTTTTGAGCCGATGCTTCAAGTGACAACATTAAATTTTTTATTTCATATTTCATATTACATTCACCCCGTGCAGCAATGTAGGAAGGGCTCTAGTGGGGCCCTGGCTAGTTTACCATATATCTAGTCGGGCTCTAATGGGGAAAAATAGTCGGGCCCTATCTGAATCGAAGCGCTGAGGCCATGGGGTCCATACTAGATTTTCTATTAGGTTTCTAGTGGGGTTCGCCCGCCTAAAATTCAATTGTAGAGAAGAGCCCCTGCGGGACTCCTACAGGGTACTGTCACGCTACTGGAAGCCAGTACTTTTATCCGTTCATCATCATACTACTGTATGCGAACCTACATATGTATACCTAAATCGATCGCCTATCAGTAGGGAGTCTTAACCACTGCGCTAAACCGACAAGTTGAAACTCGATGAAAAGGCCATCCTCATAACCTTCAGCTTAAAAAAGCTAAAGCACAAAATTTAAAAATCTCTTTTTCTAAATAAATATTTATTATTATACGACATTATTTAAATGTAAAATATACAAAATGTTAACATGAATATCAATAAAAAAATTTTTAAGTAAATAAATGTAATCGCCTAAAATTTTTCTTCGTATAATATTTTGTTTTTCCCATTGTAGACTACTTTATAACTATTGACAGTGGCAGAACATTTAATTTTTATAAGCATTTAAACCTAAGCCTATAATGTAATTTTTTCTAAACATTTACAATTTTTCATAAAGATGGGACTTAGCATTTTTACATTCTCATCAGAGAAGTAAT
>NC_046664.1:48532066-48537202 GCF_010883055.1 Belonocnema kinseyi
TTGTCAAATGTCTACGTTCTGAGACCCCCTAAATCCGAAAAACAGGTTTTTACGAATGTGTCTGTCTGTATGTTTGTATGCCTGTATGTCTGTATGGCTGTCTGTCTGTGAACACGATGTCTTTTGAAAAAATTAATCTATTAGATTGGCCTTTGGTACACTTGTTCAGTGTCCTAAACTAAAGGTCAAGTTTTTTAGCCAGCCATTTTTGATGAAAATTCAAAAAGTGGGCACATTTTGAATATTTTTGAGACCACTTTTTTCAAAATTCAAAAATTCTCTGTGCGGTTGTTCATAGTATTCAAAAAATTTAACAATTTATCCCAATGACTTTTTTCAAAAAATCAAAAATTACTGGAATTATAGCATTTTCAAAATCCAAAAAAACAAACTAAAATGAACAATTTAAGCTAAACAACACATGATACGAAAAAAGTCTAGAAAAGAAAAACGCTGCTTTTTGAAAACCCTACAAGATTATGATAACAACTTTTTCAATTTGGTCGAAAAGTTTATAATTCCAAATTTGAATTTACTAAAAATTTTTGAAACCACATTTTTTAGTATTTATAAATTCTATGTACAATTGTTCATAGTACTCAGAAACTGAAACAATTTATCCCCATGACTTTTTTCTATAAAAAGAAAATTACCAGAGTTAGAGCATTTTCAAAATCCAAAAAAAAACAACTAAAATGAAGATTTTAAGACAAACAACGCATGATATGAAAAAAGGTCCGAAAAAGAACAATTTTGCTATTTGAAAGCCCTACAACAGGACTATGATAACAACTTTTTCAATTTTATTGATAAGTTGAACATTCGAAATTTGATCGTACCAAAAATAATGAAAAATCAAAAAATTCCATTTTTTGGCCAACCTATGCAAGATACGAAAAAAATGAAAAAGCTCAAATTGCGCGCCCTGGAAAGAACTACAAATTTATAATGAATCACTTTTCGATATGAGCTACGAAAAAAAATTAGACAAAACTAGTTCATCCAAAAAAGAGCTATAATTTTTTATAGGACACGTAGTTTTTGCTTCAGTCGTAAAAAATAACATTCTAAATAAAAACATTAAATTTGTTTGAAAAAACGACACAAGGTACTCGTATGAACATAAGTTACCAGACAACAGTTGTTCGCCTAAAAAGATCTATAAATTTATTATTAATCATTTTTCGATAGGACGAGTAGATTTTCTTTTAATCGTAAAACATTAGATTAAAAATTGAAAAATTAACTTTTTGGAAAAAGAAGAGAAAAGACGAAAGAGTACATAGGCTCCTATATACGCCCCTATCGAGATTCCTGCATTAGGCCCTATGCAGATGCGCAGTAGTTTTTATCTAATCGTAAAAAACATTATTAAATATTTTCTAAAATTATAAAAACAAAGAAATAAGAATTAGTATGATTCAATTTTTATGCATATTATGAATTGTAATGATATACATTTATTGTAATGATACATGTTTCACAGCAGCTTAGAATACAATTTAAAGCAAAATAAGAAACATATACAAAAATAGTCATGATAAATACAATTTTCTATTTATTTTGCAATTTTTTAATAAGTAATCCCTGGCAGAGTTACAAAAAAATGTATTATAATTGATATAAAAGTGTTGTGTATAATGTAGAAAAGTTGACATGTTGGACAAAATCGAGTGCGAAGCACGAGATACGTGATGAGAATGTGTTCGTTAAAGCCAAAAGAGCTTTAACAAAAGAGAGTCAAAATCACAAAAATACAGTAGTTGATATTTTCAGTTTTAATTTTAAAATGCTTGCGTAAAAATGTGCAACAATATAAAGACCGAGCGCGTAGCGCGAGGTAAATACATAATCGAGCGCGAAGCGCGAGATAAATACAACATCGAGCGCGAAGCGCAAGAACCAACAGTCGCGCGCCCTAGGCGCATTCAAACTTGCGAGCCGCGCGCGCGGCACTCGATGAGAATGTTCCCGCATAGCGGGCAGATTTTTTTCTTTAGGAAGAAGCACTGTCCAGCTGTACTTGAAATAAGTTGTTTAACTTTAACTGAAGAAATCTACCTTGCTCCGAAGAAAATAATCATTAATGCCCTAAGCCAAGTTCTCGAGAATAACGAGTTTAAATACTCATAAAAACATTATTTTTACATACAGAAAACCTTCAAAAGCCTCAAAATTATATTTGAGCCAATTTAAGATTTTAGGAGTTCTCTGTTTGGGCCCCCATTAGACACAGATAGATCTACTATCCCTATACGAAGCATGGAATTATTCACTAAAACCTGACAGGGCACTCATTAGTTTTTGCTAGGCTAGATATTCCGATAGAGGCCCAACCAGTTTTTCCTAGACTAGATATTCTGACAGGGCCCCATCAGAAACCAACTTCAAATAGGGAAAGATGGGGGAATTTCTGGACGGGAAATATTCATATTTCATTTCTCGTCAACCTGAAGTTATACTTCTTTTTTGACGACAAAAAAATTAAAACTTCATCTAATCACGAACACGGGTTTCCCGAAACAATATTTTCGAGATGGTTTCAAGACAGTTCGGAGATAGTTACGAGATTATTTCTAAATAGTTTCTAGATAGTTTCAAAATACTTTCGATATATTAATCGAAAAAGTGCTATCCATGCTTAAAATGACAGGTTGAAATCCAGTAGAAACTGGAAAGGACGGAATATACCCTTTCGGTCCTTACTCGGTTCTATGCGGTTTTTATTTGGCCATTAATTTAATTTTGTTAGATCTATCTGGGTCTACCCGGTCCTTATCTGGAAAGTGGTAATAAAAAATAAGTTGTTTAAATATTCTACCCGCGCTGACCTGGGTTTTATCTGGCAAATGGAAACAAAATGAAAATAATAATCATATAAAATTAGATTTCTACCTGGATCCTATCCGGTCTCTATATGGCAATCGACGCTTGTGAATCGCGTTATGATGAAAGTGTACCGGTTACCTGATGCTACCCGGTTTCTATCTGGCATATGGTACCAGAATTTAAAATAGGGTTATACTTTTCTACTCGGTTCCTATCCGATCTCTTTAAGGAACATCGTCACTTGTAAGTTATTAAGTCAAAGTGTACCGGCTACCCGGTCCAACCAGGTTCCTATCTGGCCATTCGAATTAGAAATTAAAATCAGGATATACTTTTCTATCCGGTTCCTATCCAGTCTCTTTAAGGTACCTTGCCACTTGTGAATTATTAAGTGCAAGTGCACCTGCTAAACGGTTTGTATATGGAAAATGGAACCAGAAATTGAAACAAGGATATATACTTTTTTACCCGGTTCCTATCAGGAAAAGTTTCCCATAAGAACCGATAACAATGGGGTACATATTTTTGCGTTCCTGATATCAATTTTACAGGTACCCGAGTAAAAACTAGATGATACAGGTTCCTGATAGGATTCACATAGTAACCGGGTACAAATAGATAGACTCCGGTCAAGCGCCTAGTACAAACCGGTGACAAGATCCGGGCACGTTTCGAATAGAAAATACATAAGTATCAAGTAGAAGTATTTTAAGGACCCAGATAAGACCCAGGTAGAAATTGGGTAAAGATATTGTGTGATCCCAGATAGAACCAGGTCAAGCGCCGGGTACAAGGAGGGGACAAAAACCGTGTTAATTCATGTAGCGCCAGATAAGAATCGGGTAAAGTATTTTTAAGCACCCGGATACAAACTGGCTTGAAACCTTAAAGATTCTGGGTAGGACCCATATAGAAGCCGCAGATAAAAATTCCAATAGCGCCAGATAAGAACCAACTTTCATCCGGTTATTATCAGGGTTCTATCCGTCATTTTAAGCAGGGATGCTTTGCATAAACTAGATTTCCTTAATTATTACATATTGTTAGGTTGATAGTTAAAAATATTGCCTGAAAAATATATAAAGTGGACCTTAAATTAGATCTTTATCTACATATAATATTCAAGAAAGAACACAGATTGAGAATGGAAATTCAAAGAGGGATCAGCGTTTTCAAGTATGCAAAAAAGGAATTAAGAGAGAGCGTGAAATTTTAAAAGGTTTTGAAAAGTGGTAAAAAAAATGAAACTCGTAAAGTAGAGAAAAGAAACAGATTTCTAAAAAATTATGGAAGGAATCCTTAGAGGGAAATTTTAAAAGCAGCATTCTATTATAATTTTTAATGTACAAAAACAGCGAAGAAACGCAAGGTAAAGGCGAAGCAAATATTCGACAAAAAGAAGAAAAAAACGAATTAGGATGAACAGGATTGCTAAAAAATCCTATTTTTCAAATACTACATTTTGCCCTGACTTTTCCCTGATTAACTTTTTATTTACCTTAATCGTTCCAAATTTGTTTAGGAATAAAAACAACCTTACGCTTAGGAGATTAATAATTTTGCTGCAAAAGCAATATTTGTTAAATATATTTTTATAACTTTTAGTGGTTTTAGAAGAATTATCAACAAATGTGTTAAATTTTCAACCAAGAAAAGAAAAATATCTCATGACAAATTTTCGAATTTTCAAGCCAAAAAGACGAATATTCCACAAAACAGTTGAATTTCAAACTAAAAATATCAATTTTAAAGACAGAAATTAAATTCTCAAGCAAAAAATGTGAATTTTCTTATTTTTTTAATTGGGTTTTCAATTTAAAAAAAAAAACAAGTTTTCTACCAAATAAATGATTTTTCAACTAAAAAAGGTAAATACAGAGGCAAAAATTAAATAGATACAATTTCAATCCAGAACAAATTTACTACAAGAAGAGACATGAATTTCAAACTTAAATTTTAAAATTTTGAATTGAATTGAACCAAACACAGGATGTCTAAATCTTGAATAAAAAAATTAATTTTTAACCGAATAGTTAAATTTTCAAACAATCATATGAATTTTCACCAGGAAAAAATTCTACAATAAATACCAATTTGAAACTAAAAATGGAATAGAACATTTTCAGTCAGAAAAATAAGTTACAATCATTAATTTTTAATCAAATAAAATGAACTTTCAAAAAGTAAATTAAATTTTGAACCAAGCAGATGAATTTCTTACCAAATATTGGAATTTTCATAATGAAGAAGGAAAATTTTCAACCAAACATACAAAAGTTAAATTCTCGGTAACAAAAATTAAATTGA
>NC_046664.1:48537302-48538520 GCF_010883055.1 Belonocnema kinseyi
CGATAAATTTTTAACCCAAAAAGATGAATCTTTAATGAAAAATGTTATGTTTTAATTAAGAAAGAATTTATTCCCAAAACCAAAAAATATGAATTTTTCACAAAAGAGTTGAATTTACAACTCAAAAAACGAATTAAATTTTCAAAAGAAAATAAGAATAAATTCCCCATTGAAGATAATGAATTTTCAATAAAAACTCTAATAGTTTGATGTTCAGTGGAAAAAAATTAATTTTCAACAAAGAAGATAAATTTTGAAGCAAGAAGATTAAATTTTCATAAAAAGCAAATTTTTAACTCAAAATGAAATAATTAAATTTTCATTTAGAAAAATACATTTTCTACCAAATAAATCCATTTTTAAGCAAAAAGATAAAGCTTCAACTAAAGAGATTACTTTTCTACAAAAAAAAGAAGAATATTAAAAAAATAGTTGAATTTTCAATCAAAATAGATCAATTTTCAATTTAAAACAAAATACTTAGTTTTTCAATTGAAAAAAAAATAATTTTTAATATAAAAGGAATAGTTTTTAACTAAACAAATGAATTTTCAACCAAAGAGATACATTTTCAACGAAAAAAATTAATTTTCCATAATAAGAGATGAATATTTAACATATTACATCAATTTTTACCAAATATTTCAATTTACAAAGGAGTTTTAAACTAAATAATTAAATTTTTAATCAGAAAAGATGACCAAAAACAGTTCAATTCAACTACAAAAGGATGAAATTTCAACAAAATAGTTGAATCCTATACCAATCGCTTTTGAATTTTAACCAAAAAAGATTAAATATCTACCAAAATAAATGAGTTTATGACCCAAAAAGACGAAATTTCCACAAAAAGGTTTACTTTTAAATAAAATATTTTAATTTTCAACAAAATAAAAAATTAACTTCAACTTCAGTTTATTCTACTTCTTTATTCATAATGTGTCCCCTAAGGGTTTACATGACTTCCATTCCTTACAATCTTTCCGTTTAAATCTATATATTTTTTACAATCTTATCCTTTCTATATATACAATTATTTACAACTATTTACATAAAGTCTTATATCTAGTTCCTTATTTCTATTTCCTACGATAGCGCAATTTAGGACTTATTAGTAAGCGAGTGAGCGAGCGAACGAAAGCGAGAGTGCAAGCGAGAGAGAGAGAGCATGAGAACGCAAACGCATCTTAGTCTACTTATCTTTTGCTTTACCATTAC
>NC_046664.1:48538620-48556887 GCF_010883055.1 Belonocnema kinseyi
CTCCCTGTCCATTCTTTCTTCCTTCCTCCTCCTTTTCTAAACCTCATTATCTTTGTCTTTTCTCCATTTACATTCAGCTTTTTCCCATCTAAGTATTTCTCTAATCCTGTAATTAATCCCGCCATCCCTTCAAAATAAAAAATTAACTTCAACTTCAGTTTATTCTATATCTTCTTCGATTTATAATTATTTTGGTTTTAAAATGCCAATTTTTGACGTAAAAGAACAAAATAACCTGAGATTGTTCAAAACTTATCAAGCTTTTTTGAAATCTAATGATTTTTTAATGAAAATTTTAATTTCCGACAAATCCCACCAACAGAATCCGAAATTGTTGAAGCCTGTATAGTTTATTATTTTAACCAGCCAACATAACCTAAATTTTTTCAAAATTGCACATATTATATAAAATGTAATCATTTTTTATTAAAAATACCAATAATTTCGTCGATAAATAGTAACAGAACAGAACATTTATTTAAAATAATCGATTTTTTATAAACAAAGCGTATTAGGTATGATCGGAAACTGTTAAAAATTTCAAATCTTGTTAGAATTATAATAGTTTTCAACTAAGTAGTTGCATTTGTAGCCAGAAAAGATTTTTTTCTTAAATATGTATTACATGATATTTTAGTAACAAAAAGATTCTATTTTTAAACCGAAAACGATTGATTTCAATTACAGAAGGATGAATTTTCAACAACACAGTCAAATCCTAAACCAAAAAAGAATAATAGCCAACCAAACTCTTATGAATTTTAACCAAAAAAGAATAAACATCTACAAAAGTAGATGAGTTTGTAACCTCAAAAAGACGAATTTTCCACAAAAAAGATTTAATTTTTAACTAAATTTTTTAATTTTCAATGAAACAATAAAATTAGTTTCAATTTCAGTGTATTGAAAATTCCCTGACGCAGTCAGATTTTCCCTGAGATTCCCTGATATTATTTTCTCTGACTTTCCTGATTTTTCCTGACTATCTGGAATTCCCTGAGCTGCAGAAACCCTGAATAAGGAAAGAAAAATTAAGCCAGAATAAATTCAGATTTTCTGCTTTGTTTATTAAAATTTTATATCGTATATAGTACACAAATTGACGTCTCACAAAACGTCGATAGTGATTACAAATATATTACAATAAAATTTGTACATCCACCTCACGTAGACCAGTGTAAATAAGCCTATAAGTGAGGCAGAAAAATCTTACAAAAAGGTAACCCTTTTTTATGATTGACAAAATCTCTATTTTTCCAATCACAAATAGAAAAGCGAGTGTTACTCTCAAACCGGTTCAATCACACGATCATCGAACTGTACATTATAGTGATAGGATTGAATTATTCACTTAATATAAAGGACTAGAAATGTTTATTTTATACTTTGTAGGAAAATCTTTTTAAAAAATCCAACCCACTCTTATATCAGTCAAGAAGAGAAATGAAGTGAATCACAAATTTTGAATGTGTGTATATGACGTGAAATTTACATATGACAATTTTCTACTATTCCATCTCGCCTTTTCAGGAAAACTCTGAACTTCAAGATTGACCCAGATTACCGAGATGAAGTGATCCTAAAAATAAATCTGTCTTCATAAAAAAAATTGGTACCTACATTTTGTAGAATGATCCAATTTTGAAAAAATATATAAAATTTATTTCTGGGCAATCTTCTTCTTCGGAAAATATGAACCGGGCGTTTTCTGAAAAGACAAATTTGATACTACCATCTGATATTCCCGTTCCTGAGATCCTTATATGCCGACGCAGTAATAACGCCGTGATTCTGACTGTAACTGTTCAAGGTCTGGCTACGAGTTGCTGCACTTCTGAGTCGATTTGCCGAACCAGGATGGTAAACTTGACTATAGTTGGCATTTTTTAACTGACAGGATGTCCCTCGATCTCTCTGGATTTGCACTGGCAAGCTTTGGTTCAAATATCTTTGAATGACTTGATTCTGAGAGCTAGAATTGAGATTTAATGGGGAAGAATCGCCACAGTTGGATGTCGAAACAAAATGTTTCGTGATGTTGTTTGGCATTTTCGTGAGGTATTTTGCCTGACATCTTGTACTTTCTTGATTAGGTCGTTTTGGCAAAACAACTCTGCTGTAATTGTTGTTCATGGTTGCAACATTTTGTAGACCCCTATGCTGAATTTGGGACTTTACTCCTCTCCGAAGTTTCGGTTGACTTGTCCCAATATTGGATTTGTTGGGAAGAGTGTACTGAAATTGAAATTTTGAATTTGGGTTATGCTCTATCAAATAGAACCGTAGCAAGGTTCGTCGAAGACTAGATTTTTTGGTTCTGATTTATTGGCTTATGAAACATCGCAGATATTGTGAATAAGTTCATGCGAAAAATAAAACGAAATGATAGATTTTTAATAAATTCAAAAGAAAAACTGTAGCACGTAATATATTTGAGTACTATTTTAAAATAGTTAGAAATAGTATTAACTTAGGGAGCATCTATTAATTGCCTAAAGCTAATCTTAAGAATTTTGAATCATTTTTTGTTATTATGTTGCTAATTAACAACTGTTTTAGCTGTTGAAATTACTTTTTATACTATTATGCAAATCATATTTTAACATTTCGTAGATCCGGACCGAAGCGCTCATAGTTTCGGCCATTTTTCCGTCCGTCACATTTTTTTAGAGGAAATGAGGGTAAGCGAGGGGGAACTCTGCGAGAAAAGTAGGGGAAATTAGAGAAAATAAGGTTAGATAAATTAGGAGAAGTGAGGGAAATAAAGGTGGGGAAATTGAGGAAATGAGAGAAGAATTAGGGGAAATGAGGGGAGGAAAAGTAGTGGAATTCAGGCAAAATAAGATAAGGGGAAGTAGTGGAAGTAAAATTACATAACAGAAGTGAAGAGGGTTGAGTGACGGGGAATTAGGGAAGAAGCAGTAGTGGAAGTGATAGGGAATTATGGAAAGTAGGGTAAATTAAAGGAAAAGAGGGGCGGAGAAGTAAGGGAAATGAGGAAAAATCCGGAGAGTAGAAGTAGGATGAGTGACAAAAGGTGAATAGGTTTTAGAAATGAGGATAGGGGAAAAAGAGAAGTGAGGGTAAATAAGGGAAAGTTAGGGGAGGCAAAATAGAAGAAGTGAGGGAAAATAAGGGTAAGGAAGTATAGGAAATGAATGTAGGAGAATTCTAAGATATAAAGGAAGGGGAAGTGGGAGAAGTCAGTCGAAATAAAAAGATGAAGTAGTGGAAGTAATGGGATATAACGGAGATTACGTAGAAGGTGTCAAAGGAAATGATGATGGAGGAGTAATGGAAGTGATGGGAAATCATGGGCAATAGAGGAAGTGATGGGAAACGAAGGGCGGAGAATGAAAGGAAATGAGGAAAAATCAAGAGAAAAGAAGTAGGATAAGTGAAGAAAGGGGAATAGAATTTTAATATGAGGGAAGGAGAAGTAGAAAATTGAGAGTAAATCAGGGGAAATTAGGGCAGGTGAAATTGAAGAAGTGTGGGTAAATAAGGGTGAGGAAGCACAGGAAATTAGAGAAGGAAAAGTATGGAAAATGAAGGGCGGGCAAGTGTGGGAAGTCAGGCGAAGTAAAAAAGGGCAATTATTGAAAGTAATGGGACATAACGGAGATTACGTAGGAGGAGTGAAGTTAATTGAGGGGAGGAGAAGTAATGGAAATGATAGGAAATTCTGGGAAGTAGGGAAAACGAGGGGCGGAGATGTAATGGAAATGAGGACAAATTAGGGGAGTAGATGCAGGTTAAGTGAAGGGAAGGGAATTGACAAGGAAAATTGTGGAAGGGGAAGTAGGGAAGTGTGGGTCAATAAGGGAAAAATTGACGACAGGTAATGGAGGAAAAGTGAGGGACTACATGGGTGGAGAAATATAGAAAAGTAGAGGAGGAGAATTGTGGGAAATGAGGAGTGGGGTAATGGGGGAAGTCATGAGAAATTAGGGAAGGAGAAGTAGTGGAAGTAATGGGACATAACGGAGGGGACGTATGAAAAGTAAAGGGAAATAAAGGGAGAATTAGTAAATGTGATTGGAAATTACGGGAGTAGACGGAGCGAGAGGAAAACAGCAACGAAAAAAAGGGGGCGGTAAAGGTAAGGGAAACGAGAAGAAATTAGGAGAGTGGAAGTAGGTGATGTCATTTTGATAAATGAGGGGGTGTTGGAAGGTAAATTATGAGAAATTAGGGTAAATATGGGTAGAGAAGTATAGGAAATCACAGAAGGGGAATTATGAAAAAAAGGAGAGGGGAAGTAAGAGGAGTTCAGGGAAATGAGGGTAAGAGAAGTAGTGTAAGACTGCAAGTGATGGGAAAATATGGAAGTAGGAAAAACTTAAAAATTTTATTAAAATACCCTGATATCCTTCAAAATTCGTCTAAATACTTTAGTATTACATAAAAGCCTTTGAAACCTTTTGAAATGCCAGAACTCATTTTGAAATCCCTTAGAATCCCTTAAAATCCACTTAAAACTGTAAAGAATCCCTGAAATCGGTTGTAATCTTTAATCTCCAAACAAAATCTCTTTCAATTCTTTAAACCCCATGGAAATCACATACTCTACAAATCCGTTAAATTCTAGAAATTCCGTTAAATCTTTTTAAATATTAGGAGATCCCTTTGATATCTTTAAACCCCATTTAAAATATATAAAAATGTGTCAAATGTATTAAAATCCTTTGTAATGTTTGAAAATCTTTTCAAATCTTTAAAATATCCTATAAAATCCATCGAAATACTTTGGAATCTTCTGAAAACTCCTAAAATCCTTAGAAGCCCCGTGAAATCATCAAAACCCCTTTACATCTCTTAAAATTCTTTCAAATCTTCTGAAATGGTTAAAATTATTTATTTTCAAATCCCTTAAAATCCCTTAAATCTCTTGAAAAAATGTGTCAATCCTTGATATTTTTTTAATTCCGTAAAATATTGAAATTTCTTTGAAGCCTTTAACATCTCATAAAAATATTTTTAAATATTTTTAAATCTTCAGAAATCCCTCAAATACTCTACAATTTGACCAAAATCCTTGAAATTCCGTGAGATGTTTCGAAATCTTTGACTCTTTAAAATTTTTACAAATCTTTTAAATTCCCCGAAATATTTTTAAGTCTCTTTAAATAAAAAAAATGTATGAAAATATTCCCCTATCACAAGAAATTCTTTTTAAAAACTTTAAAATCCCGCAATTTTTTCTTAAACCTCTTAAAATGTTTTATAATTGAAAATCCATTAAATCTTTTGAAATCTTACAACATATTTTAAAATCCGTGGATGTACTTTGGGATCTTTTAAACTCTCTTAAAATGCTTTGAAATCCCTCCGAGTCTTTCAAATTTCATTAGAATCCCTGATATCCTTAATAATTTGTGAAAATCGCATAATATCATTTCAGATCTTTTGAAATGCCGGGATTTATTTTTGTTTGTCGTAAAATCTCTTAAATCCATTTAAAAACTGTGAAAATCCTTGAAATCGGTCGAAATATTCAATATCCCATCGAAATCTCTTACAATGATTTAAAATCCGTAGAAATCCCTTAAATACTCTAAAAATGAGTTAAAATTCTTTCAATTCCGTAAAATATTTGGAAGCATTAGAAGATCTTTTAAAATCGTTAATAAATTTTAAATCTTTTTAAAATTTATTAAAATCCTTAAATTACCTTAAATTTCTTCGTTATCTTTGCAAATATTTTTAAACACCTGAAATATTCTGCATGTCTCTTCAAAATTAATAACAATATTTCGGCTTTTATGTAATCTTCATAGGTGCGGGGACCAATTTTACATGCTTACTCCCTAGGCCCTTTGATCGGGTTTTTATCAAGTTAAATTTGATATCTCGAATTGCTACAAAATTCGGATTTAACTCAAACCTGAATTGATAAATGAATTTAAAAAATTAAGGAAAATAATATTTTATCAGAAACACTCTAGTGCATAAAATGCAAAGCATGCAGGCTAAACCTTGGGATTTATTAAATTACAGTACCTAAACAAATCCCATACGACAAGTGGCCTGTAAAGAGAAGGTTAATTTACACTCGTGCTTTTAATATATTTCACGCCGCTTAAAGTGGTTAAAAAAGCGTTTTTCAACAATATAAAAATCTACTTACAACCGTCACTTGATCCGACTGTATTGATCTCTGAGACTTGGACATCGGTTGCTGCTGGCTGAGGTAAAGACAGCTTTTCGCATGTCCAGGAGGTAAATTTTTTAAGTTGCCACAGAGATTGTAAGCATATTGCACAGCTACGTTTCTTCCTAAGTGCGAATTAATATTTTACTTATTTTTTTAGGATTCTAAAGATTCCATTTTAGACCAAGAAGACGCACCATTTTTGTTAGAAACTCTATTGTCACCCATCATCAAATCGATATTCGCCTGCCCCTTGTTACTTCTTCCGAGACTATTTGAGTATGCAGGTCCAATCGTCTTTCTTGCAGGTAGCACAGCTCTCACTTAAAAAAAGGGATACTTTTTTAGTATTAAATGAATAATAAGGCTGAAAATTGTTCTTTGATAAAAACATATCTTTATTATACATTTTTATCGTTTCGTAGCCCCAAGCAGTATCCCTTATGGTTTCGAACAGGTATCCGTCCGTCCATCCAGCTATCATCATTTTCAACAACAAGCAGAAATGAGGAGAAGTAAAGAGAAATAGGGCAAGGGAAATACGAGGAAATCAGGAGAGAAGTAGAGAAGTAGAGAAAATTAGTAGAAATCAGTTGAGGGGAAGTAGGGGAAGAAGGGACAGTGAGGAGAAATGAGGGAAAGAAGAGTAGGAGAATCGAGATTAAATAAAGGGAAACAAAGTAGGAAAACTGAGAAAAGAGGGAGTGATGGCAAATTAGAGGAGAGAAGGTAAGAAGTAATAGGGTAAGTAGGGGGAATGAAAAGCTAGAAGTAGAGAAGTAAAGGGGAATAAAAGATGGGCAAATATGAGATGTGGGACAGTATTATTAGGGAAAATTGGGAAAGTGAAGGGAGGTGAAGTAGGGTTAGTCGGTAAAAGTGGGGCAAATTAGGAGAGGGGAAATAGGGAAAGTAAGGTAACATAAGGAAAGATGAATTAAAATGAAACAACGGAAGGTAAAGTAAGGGAAATGAACGAAAAGGAAATGAAGAAAAATTGGAGGAGGGGAAGTGAGAGGAAAAAGGTTAAGTAGGGTAAAGGAGAAAATGATAAATTAGGGAATGAGGGGAAATAAATAGAATTGGGGAATTAGGGGAAATGATCGCTGGGAAAGTAGTGGGAAAGTTTTATCTATTTGAGTGAAGAAAGGAGAGAAGGAAGTATAGAAGAAAGAAGTTTGGGAACTGAGAGGAAGCGAAAGTTGAAGTGTGAAGAAGGAAAGTAGGAGTAAAGAGAGTAAGCAGGGGAATGCAGAAGAGAAGGAGAATTAGGGAATGTGAGAAGAAATCGGAAAAGGAGAAGTAGAGGAAATGAGGAGAAATGAGTGGAGGGGAAGTAGTGAAGGTCAAAGAAGTAGGGGAAGTGGAATGAAATCAGATGAAACGAGAAAATGATGGGAGAGGGTACTTCCTCTGTATGAAATAAAGGGAGAGAATGTAGGCGAAACAAGAAAAGGGGAAGTGAGGGAAGTTTGAAGAAGAAATAAAGGGAGGCGTAGTAGGGCAAGTGAGGATGGGAGAAGTAGGGAAGATAGAGGGTGTGAGTGAAGATGGAGTAGGGGTTGTAACGAGAAATGATAAGATGAGAGAAAAAGTATGGAAGGTAAGGGAGTGAGGAAAGGAGAAGTAAAGAAAGAGGAAGCAAATGAGCGGTGAGGAAGCAAGGTGAAATACAGGGAAAGAAAGTAGGGAAAGTTAGGAACGAGGAAGTAGGGAAAGTGAAAGGCAATTAGGGGAGAGAAATTACAGAAAGCAAGAGGAAATGAGGTATGGGGCAGTATTTATAAATTAGGGAAGAGTAAGTAGGGAAGGTGAGTGAAATGAGGGGGGAGATAGTAAGGTGAAATAAAGGAAAATAAATTAGGGGGAGTTAGGGAAAGTTAGGGAATAGGGAGTAGAGGACAATTAGAGGATAAGTGAGAAGAAATATGGTAAATAGGGAAAAGAAGGGATTTATGGGGAAGTAGGAGAAACGAGCGGTGGAAGAGTAGTGGATAATTATTATCTGGGTAAGTCAAGTCAGAGAAAATTAGAAGAGGTAGAAGTTGGGGAAGGAGGGAAGCGAAGGCTGAATTATGGGGGAGGGAAATGGGAGTGGAGAGGGTAAGCAGGGGAATCTAGGGGAGGAGGGGAGAGAAAATATGGGAGGGGGAAGTGTGAAGGACCTAATTAACGTCTTAATAAGCTACGAAAATCATTTCTAATTCAAAAATACAGTATTGGACCATTTTTACAGCCTTGGAATTTAAATTGCTTAATTGTACTGGATTAGAATTCAAAATTGTGCAATATTAAACATTTATGTCAAAAATACTTCGATTTTTAATGTTTCATCATTAAACTTTCCCTTCTTAATATTTTTTAATAATAAAGGCTTTGAATTTGAAACTTTCAGCAAATATTAATTTATTTTATTAACGTCCTAATCTATGAATTTCGAAAATGTGCTCATCTCATGCTCTAATCCTACTCTGCATTGCACATTTATATTTCCGCAATAATATTTCGTGCTATAGATATGAAATTAAATTAAATCATCCAGAAAGAGAAATCTCCATTTTTCACATTCTACAACTTACACTACAATAGTTCTACAACATACCTATAACAAATTGCGTTCTTCCAAGTAAAATTGCTTTTAAATTTTAATTAATTGTACCGTAATCGGAATTCCATTTAACTTAGGTCTTTTCAAACTTCAATTTATTTCTAATCGGATAGAATAAAGTTAAACTGCTTACAAATTAGAAAGCTCGATTTTATCAGCAAAGTAACAATACAGTGAATCTGTTTTTAATTTTCTTTACTATATTTATTATCTGTATTTTCATTTTAGAAAATGTGATAAATTATGACAGTATTATAATAAAATCTACTCAATAAACATTGTTTTCTATTTAGTTGGCAGCAATTTAAATTTCTTATTTTGGATTTCTTTAACAAGGGCTCGATTCCTGCTGCTGGCATTTTTTCATTTTTTTTATTTTTACTTTATTTGAAACTGATTAATCAGTTTATTTAAATAAAGCCAAATTAATCGTTTTAACCACAATGGTCACAGTAACCTTGACCACTTTTACTTCAAAAAGTTTTTTTAATAGAAAATTCTCATTTTCCTTCATCCAGTTAAACATTCATATTTTTGTTATTATTTTCATATGAACAAAAAACTGCCTGCTTCGCAGGCATATTCTCATAGCGGGCTGCGCGCGCAGATCGCTTCGCTCGCTAGTTTGAGCGCGCCTAGGGCGCACGACTGTTCATTCTCCCTCTTCGCACTCGATAATATATTTATCTCTCGCTCCGCGCTCGATAATGTATGTACCTCGCGCTCCCCGCTCGGTTTTTACATTACCCTCCACATTTGTGCACAGACATTAAAGAAGGTTCTCAAAGCACCTACAGCCTTCACGACTACATTCTCATTTCCATAATCGCGCTTCGCGCTCTGTCAGATTATACAGGCTCTCATTTTAAAAAATGTGGGCTTATCGAAAAACTTGGCTAAAATAGTTTTAAAATATATTTGGTACCTAGTGAAAGTTTTTAGATCTATGAAAACAATAATTTTTTCTATTATTTGAAGATTTTCAAATTTTTGATAATTTACAAGTCTTTTACCCATCTATAAGAAACTTTGACAACAATTTATAAAATTTCAACAACAAAAAATTCTAAATCTTGAAAATGCTCTCAATTTTTTAATTTTGGTTCGAAATATCTGATTAACGAAATAGCCTTTATTTTGGGGACCTTCAGAAGTGTATCAAATGCGGACTCGATTGGACGAATCCTTCAAAAGGTAGCGTGGCTACAACATTCAGGTAACCATACATACAGACATACAGACAGACCGACACCGATGAAATTTTATTGTTTTCGGATTCTGTGAGTGCCGAAACGTAAAGATCCGTTAAAAACCAGAGATTGAAAATTTGGACGATTACATTACATTCTCAGGAATGAGAATGTAAAAGTTATACAAAAATAGTGTAATAAGAGTAAAATAAAATGATATACAAATAGTATTTAAATAAACGATATTTTTTATTATTATTGTAATTTTCATGTTTTTAAATTAGATTCATGAGTTGTTTTAACTAGGACTTTACTACATACTAGGGCCTTTGTTTAAAAAATATTTTTTTCCTGTTTGATCATTGGATTATATTTTCGATTATATTTTTACCCCTTTTGATGTCTTCAAAATACTATTTAATGTGGCCAAAAAATTTAATTTTAAAAATTCCCTGAATTTTCCCTGAACAATTTTTATTTCAACAAAAAAAATGAACGAATTTTCAACAGAATAATTAAACTTTCAACCAATTAGTCGAAATTTTAACCAAAAAGACGAATTTCCACCTAGAAGATTAATTTTTTTACAAAAAAGATAAAAAGTTCAACAAAATACATGATTTTTCAAACAAATAGTAAAACTTTAAATAAAAAATATGAACTTTCAACTAAAATGATGAATTTTCCAACGAAGCGAATGTATTTTCAAACAGTTGAACTTTCAATCCAAAAATATGAATATTCAACAAAATAGTCAAGATTTTAACAACAACAAAAATTTGAACCGTGTAGTTTATCTTGTACTAGTGTAGTTAAATTTTGAACAAAATTATTTTTCATGGAAGACAAAAAAAAAAGAATTTTTAACCAAAAATAAATTTTTAACAAAAATGATGAATCTTAAACAAAAAACATTGTTTTCAAACAAAGTGGTTCAATTTCTCAAACCAAGTAGATAACTTTTTAACCAACCAGATGAATTTTCCACGAATAATGTAATAGTAAATATTTTAACAAGAAAAGATTTTAATTTTAAATGAAAAACAGTTGAATTTAACCAAAAAGGCGAATTTACCACAAAATTGTTGAATCTTCAGCCATGAAAGACGACTTTGCAACCTTAATGTTTCTTATTACTATTTCCATATGAGATCAGAATAAATTATATAAAAATAGTATGTCAAGTGTTAAAGAAAATGATATAGAAATAGAATATAAATCAAAGAAATTTTCTATTATAATTATAATATTCATATTTTGAAATTAGAGTAATAAGTCAAGTTTTTTAACAAAAAATTACATAGAACATTTTGTTATATGACAAAAAATGTTTAAACATTAATATTTTTGCTTGATTTAAATCAATTTAATTATCAATTGCAATAACAAAAAATTGGCAAAAAAATCCGGCAGCAGGAATCGAGCCCGGACTTTTCAGTTACAAACCCGAAGTTTTTGAGAACCACGAAGAATTTTGTACGGTAAATTTAAGATTTTCTTACCAACGTTCTCAACTTCTAAAGACTTATAGCCATCGCTCCTGCTCCTTTGTTTCAGCAAATCATCACAAGAGGAATGAAAGCTTTTTTTATTGGAAACTGAGTCTCCTTGGCCCACACTGGTTTCCTTCCTGATGTGTTCCGAAAGACGCCTAATTCTAGATTTTGACCTGTCGGAAAATTTCTCTTTTAACCCACTCACAAAAGGAACCAATAGGGGACATGGAAAAATATCATCGATCAAAATCATGGATAAAAATCAAGACATTTTTTCACTCACATATTTTTATGTTTTTTGTGCTTCTCATCCATCATCGCATACAATTTATTTCTGTACTCTCCAATAGATAATTGCACATCATCCCTCAAAAGAGGAATTACACTTGAACCCCTTTCCGGTTCGTCGCCTCTTCTATGAAAACTAAAATTAAAAAAAAAAGCTAAAAAACTGCAACTGTTAAATTGCTACTCATATCCTAAACAAAAATATTAGCGTTTATGGGAAACCTCATGATAGTGGATGATGCAACGTAGAGTGGATAATAAAAACTAATTACAAGAATATATATAGGTAAAATAATTAATTTTAATTTAATAAGAGATATAGTATCTTAATTATTCATCAAGTAATTTATTTTATTTGTTATTTTTTTTTTTTATGATTATCTCCTTCAAATTGCAATATCCACTGTAGAAGGGTTACCTACAATGAATAAATTTAAATATAAGTTTTCAAAATTCAACGATAGAAAACTTGAAAAATGGAATTATTTAAATTTACACACTTTAGCGAAAAACAATTAGACATATAACATTGTAAAAACTTGAGTAAAAATGTTTAAAAAATTTTTTCGAATTTTTTTATTACTCGAATTTTTTAATCATTTACCTTCAATTTTCATGAATTTCATCAAATTCTTTTGAATTCAAAAGAACATTATCTATATCATTAATGAAAATTAAAAACTTTTAGTAAAGTTTAGTCATAAAATACATTATAAAGTACTAAATGAATTCAAGAGGATTCAAAGGAATTCTATAAAATTAAAAGGAATTTCACAACATTCAAAAAGAGTTAATATAATTCTAAGAACTTTCATACAATCCAAAGGAATTCAATATAATTCAAAGTTCAACAAAATCTTTTAACTATGTAAAATCTCGATTTTCTGTGTTGTTTGAAATTCAAGATTCTTTTCGTTCATTTTAGACCATTAATTGTAATGAAATAAATAATATTCGCATTCTAAGCCGTATAATATCTTCATTTTTCTTTTGTTTTTAAATTTAAAGCTTATTCTTCAAAAAATAATAATGAATACTTTGGGAGGGTCAAACAATTTAACAGTCTTCAATTTTTGGTATTTTTTGTTTTAATTTAAACTCAAGAAAATTCATGTTTAGACAGAAAACGGCCTAGCAAAAAGTCTAATTTTTTTAAAGAAAGCTTAATGTAGTATTTTGTCGCTAAAAGAAATATATTTAAAGAGAAGAGTTTGCAAAATAGAATTTTTTATTTTTATTGGGCACCCTAGTGTCCAATATTATAATAAGAATAGGGATACGTTGAACGTGAAAAACATGGATAATTTGTTTATTTTAATATTAACACGTTTAAAAATTGTAATTTTTACTTAAAAGTTGATATATTTATAAACACTTGAGTAAATGAATGCAAAATAAAATAAATTTTTAAAAGTGGAGGCAGCGAGGTTTGAACATGCAACCTTTCAGCTACGAAATCGAAGCGCTACTACCTGAGCATTATGAAAATGATGAATTAAAACTAAAATTCACGATTGGCAGGCTCATCTTGTAAACCTGAGGCTTTAAACGACGTTGAAATATTTTATTCACTGAAATTCATTTTCTAATAAAAAAATATATTTCTATTAATTATTAAGAGTAAAATATTTAAACTTACGCTTCTACGTAGGGATGTTCAAGAGCCTCAACAGCAGTGAGCCTGTAATTTGGATTGAAGACTATTAGGTTATTAATGAGGTCTAAAGCTTCCTCAGAAACATTAGGCATGAGATCTTGTAGACTTCGTCGCGGCCCAGTTGGTGTTTTGTCTAATAGATTAGATCCATAACCAGCACAAACCGAAACTAGATCTAAAAACGATAGAAGTAGATATATTTAAAAAAAATTAGTATTACATTTTTAAAGAAAAATGCACGGTTCCAACAATAATTAGGATTTCGCAGCAAAAATACATGAAAATTATTATTGCCAGTAATTTAATTTAATTCCAATTTTGATGCCCAGACTGAAAATTAATAATTATCTTCCCAGAATTAAAGAAGCGATTGAACAATTGCTAAAAGTAGCCCATTTTTCGGGGAAAAAGCATTTAAAACTGTATAATTTGCTTTATTTTTAAAGACCATTGAAACAAATCATTGTGAAAAAATTGTAATTAATACTGCCTGAGCTATCAGCCGCTCGTAAGTGTTTTTCGCCAAACTCTATATAGCCTTTGGCGAATATTTTGAAGACGATTTTCTTGAACATGGCGAAAAAGCGCATACTACAACTTTAGCAAATTAATACTCAAGTTATAAGCTTTTATTAAAAAAATTATGAATTGAAATTTTCTAATTGGTTCTTTGTTGTTAAATTGATGGTAAATATTCAGAAAACGATTCACTGCAAAATTCTTCAAAAAATTCAGAACAAATTTGAATTATTTAAAAATTTGTATCCGATCCAATCTATCATGATTCAATTTTGCAATCCTCCGTCCGTAAACCAAGCCAATTTTAATCTAAACCCACATCTCAATCGTTCTAAATCAGGAAGTAAAATACAGTGAAACTCTTCTATAGCGCCGATATTGGGGCTGGCGGTGGGTGGAATAGTCCATTACGCTTTTGTTTGTTCACGCCTGAGTGCTCGTCTGATTGTCAAATGCAGATCCCGCGCACCCCACGCAACACCTCTTACACCTACCTGCGGCGCGGCGTCAATTCTCGGAAGGGCTAGAGAAGGGAGGGATATTGGAGAGTTTCACTGCATTAATAAATCCGGGGATACTTTCGTATTCGTTTGTATTATTCCAGATTTCACGCACGGTTGTTAAAAGGATTGAAATGTAGGTTCAAATCGAGGACATAATTGGAATCTCCCGTAATAAAAAGAAGTAAATGATAGTCAAACATCTGAACAGAACTCTTTAAAATGCGGGGAACATGCCAAGAAAATGAGAGGAAAATAAAAGGTTTGAGTGAGAGGCAGAAACGATTAGGACGGAAAAAGAAGTTTGGAATGTAGCCAGTAGAGAAAGAAAGAAGGAAAAGAGTAAACCAGGATATTTAGATGGTGTAATGTAAAACAGTATATTATACACCTTGAGGGAGAAGATGGACTTTTTCGACGAGTACTGCAAATGTACACAAGTCTCCCTTTCCCCCTTGGCGCGTACGATATTTTTTATAACAAATGGATGATTTTAGACACTTCTCAAAATGCAGTAAGGATTTCAGCTCTTATTAGATTTCAAATGAAGGAAGCATGATTTATGGTAATTTTGAAGGTTATTTATGGTAACTTACCATAAATTGCCCAAACTTAAATTTGAAAATGTCTATAATTTTTCGAGAATTTATGGTCATTTTCGGTCATTTTCGGTCATTTATGGTAATTTTACTGGTTAATATGGTAATTTACCTAAATTACCCAAAATTCAATTAAAAGCAATTTTTATAAATTTACGAAAATGTATGAATTTTTTTGTAATTTATAATAATATTACAGATTATTTATGGTAACTTAAGATAAATTATACAAAATAAAATTTAAAAATGGCTAAATTTTCGGAAATTTACGACATTTGCTGGTCATTTATGGTAAACAAAAAAATTCAATTTGAAAATTTCTATAAATTTTCCGAAATTTTGGTTAATTTACGGTCATTTTATCAGTTATATATGGTAACTTTCCATAAATTACCGCAAAATTCTATTACCTGCAACCATAATTTCATAAAAAATGGATGATTTCAGACATTTCTCGAAATACAGTCCTGATTTCAGATTACATTAAATTTCGAATAAAGGTAAATATAGTGAATTACCTCAAATTTAATTTTAAACATTTAAAAAAATTTCCAGAAATTTATTAAATTTTTGGGTAATTTGCGGTAATATTACAGGTAATTTTTGGTAACTTAACATAAATTGTCCAAAATTCAATTTCAAAATGCCTGTAATTTTCCGGAAATTCATGAACATTTTCTGTCATTTATGGTAATTTTACAGGCAAGTATGGCGACTTACCATAAATTACCGTAAAATTTTATTTTTTGCTACGAAAATTTTCTTACAGTTTTTAGGCTAAATAGGCTGATTATCGTAAAATTCGAGCTAGTAGATGTATAATTTTCATAATTCTTCGCTGACGTCACTTTTCACTCCCTAGAGAGTAAAAAGTACTTTTAGTGAAACACTTTGAGTAAAAAGGACTTTACTAATATTTTTATTACCAAAAAATATACAAATTGGCTTCATCCTGAGCTCATTTCACAAAGAATTTCGAGATCAATCAACTCTTTCAAGAGAAAATTTTTTATCTTTGGCATAATTAAAATTAAGAAAAATTAATCACTCATCAAAAAAGAGGTGTTCGAATACTTTTTACACTCACGGTATATTTTTTGGATTTGCTAAGAGTCTTAAAGACGAAAGTTAAGAAAGGACGAGAGAAGGAAAAGATGGTAAGGAAAGAGACAAGGAAGAGGACATAACAAGGGAAGAAAGTCAACAGAAGTGTGGAAATATGGGGGGGGGGGAGTGTTGCCGGTATTGAAAAGAGGCAAAGAGAAGAAAGTCGAATGATATAGGAGTTTGACGATAATGCCAACTTTGTATATGTTACATGTAAATGTTTTAGCGGAGGGGTTATAGTTAGAAGTTGATGAATGAAAGATAGTGGTACCGAATCAGATAGACCGGCTTTATAGACTATTTGAACCGAGTCGAGATAGAAAAAGTGATGGTGATAAAGGAGAGACAAGGTTGTCCTCTGATCCCATTTTCATTACTCAAATTACTCCCTGACATAGTAGAAAAGATACAAAAAAAAGGTTTGTAAATGGATAGGGAAGAAAAAATTAATGCACTTTAAAATGGAAGGGAATAAAGTTAGAAGTAAAGGAGTTTACATATTCATATACATTGCAAACACATGGAGTATATAGAGCTCATATAAGAGAAAGTATAAAAAAGCGGTAGGGGTAATGAAACAACTGTTTGGAATAGGCAAAAGAAGGTTGAAAAATATTGAAGGGGGAGAAGGTTGTTTGATACACTAGTATGGTACAAGGTATAAATCAAGTGTTAAAGAGGGAAAGACAGCATGAAAGTTGGAGAGGGAGCTAAGGAAGGGAAAGAGAGGGGAACTAGCAAAAAAATAAAGTAGGTAGACAAAATGAGAGGAATTGCAATAGAATTAAAGAGGTGGGAAGAATTCAGTTCTTGAGGATTAAGGATATAGGAGAAGGGACTAGAATAAACTTCAAAGAATTAGAAAATAAAATACAGGGAAAGACATTTATTAGAAAAATGGGAGATTATGCAGAAATCAAAATATAATAAATGGCATTAGATGATAAAACAAGAGTACCAAAGTATTCATAAAATAGAAAAATTATCGAAATTTAGATTCGGAAATGGGGCAAGGGAAAGTATAGAATTTGTGAATGGAAAAAGGAATCATGTGAAGGATGCAGGAGAAGAATTGAGTATAAAGGAAAGTTGTCAAAAAAATGTGTTCAAGATTTTAGGGTCGGATGGATTGGATGAGAAATGGATGAAAGATTTAAAAGAGGCAAGAGAAACAAATGAAAAATAGTGAAAGAGTAAATGTGAAAAATGGCAAGAAATGGGCAGTTAGATGCCTAAATGGATTTGGAATAGTAACCAAGTAATATTAGCATAAAGACATATCTTGAACAATAATTTTCTTTGCTGTTGGAAAGGACCCAAGTAGAATATTGGAGAGAATCCAACCAAGAATGGAGTTATACCTTCTTCCGTTGGAGGTGGTAAAGTGGCCATGATTCTCTCGACTTGATTGATCGTCGACGATCCTGGAAATAGAGGTTTTCCTAGCTGCATTTCACCGAGGATACATCCTAAAGACCACATGTCAATTCCTTTCGTGTACCTAAGCAGAGCCATTTGTCAGTTATTCGAGCGAAATTCATCCTCAGTCTCGAGTTGCAATCCTCATCATATAGTTATAGCTCAAGGAATTGCTGGAGGCAATTTATCAATCTTATGGATATTAGATCTTTGATGAAGAATCTTTATTCTGAAGAACAATATTTTCTGGGTTCCTAATAATCAGGCAATTTCAAATTTTCGTGGTTTTTCCGTTTTTTCTGACCAGAGCTTTTTACCAACAAATTTACAGATGTTTTCTTGTAATTTGTCAAACTTATCGCTTTGAAATTTAAATCAGATAGAAAGCTATCGGAATTCGCTGTAAAATACGACAGCATGAAGTTACTAATTTTGTTAATTTTTAAAGAAGATATTGCAAAAGTAGTCCTTTAATAATTTCAAAGGTAATCTTCTATTACTATTTTGTTGTTAAAATTTTACTTTCATGATTCAACATATTTAAAGTTGAAATAAAAATCTTAGAAAATTTTAAATAATGTGATTCTGAATCATTCCTTATTAGTTACGATTACTGGGATGCATTTTACAGTAAAGGGGGAGGGTCGGTAAGGCCGGTTTTTGGCCTAATTTATTTTTGGACCAAAAAATCTGAAAAAATCATGGTAGTATCTTATAAGTATCCCGAGTC
>NC_046664.1:48556987-48577554 GCF_010883055.1 Belonocnema kinseyi
AATCGACTCGGGATACTTATAAGATACTACCATGATTTTTTCAGATTTTTTGGTCCAAAAATAAATTAGGCCAAAAACCGGCCTTACCGACCCGCCCCCTTTGATTTACATTTAATGGGAAGATTGAAATTTGCGCTATTCTGGAATATCTTCTTAAATAATTGACAAAATGCCTTTATCCTGGTTTCTTTGACAAAGAATTTTTAAAGTTTTGAAAAATAACAAATTTCTATCCACTTAACCACTGGCTCAACACTTCTTAACCACAAAATTTAACATTTTAGAAAATTATTTTCAAAATCGAATGAAGTTTAAAGAAAAGATTAATACTTTATTTAAAACAATAAATATTTAAAGTTAACAACATTATTCATTTAAGACCTTAAATTTATTTCATCTGAATAAAAATAAATTTAAAACAAATAAACAAGGTCAAATAATGAATTTTATTGAATGTAACAAACATTTTTTCAATCTCATATCAAAGAAAAATCTGTTTTATTCAAATAAAATTTGTTTGAATCAAAGAAGCATTTTTCATCGCATACGAGACGTTAAGCCATCAAAATTGTGATATCTGATTCTGGATCAAATAATAAAAAGGAGATAAAGTGGAAAAAAGTCGATTTTGCAATAAACGAAAAAACTCCCTATCCTAAATCGCTAAATCCCGGTCCCCTAGATACCCTGTATTACCATTTTTTTTCAAATTTATTAAGTTAGTGTTTAAATACTACGTCATACTACTAGTGGATGAGGGTACTAGGTTTTGTGAAGATTCATGATTTAGACATGGAAAATATTAATGTGAATAACAATTTGTTGAAATGCTTTGAAAAAATCAAAATTAATGATTTTATTTCTAAAATAATCTCGCATCTAAATAAAAACTTCACAGCTTTTCCCTCATGCCCCTTTGCGGCCCTTTTTAAAGAATTTCTTTTCTGTTTTCAGGAAACTTCCCTCTTTTCTCTTTTTTCGCTGAAAAAAGAATTAAGATAATAGAAACCAAGAATAAAATCCAAATATTTTTCATTGAAACTGAATAGTTTTTAATTATTGAAAAGTCCACTATTATTTTTGTTAGTTTATAATTTATCTTTTTTGGTAAGAAATTCAACTATTTGGTTAAAGATTGAACTATTTTACCAAAAACTCGTCTTTTTAATTAAAAATTAATTTTTTAAACTGAAAACTTAACTAATCAATTTTTAGCTGAACATTGATCGTTTTCATTTGAAGATTAATCTACTTATTTTGTCGTTAGGAACTAATCTTTTTTTTTAAGATTCTACTACTTTGTTTAAAGTTGATGTACGTGTTTAAATATTCATTTGCTTGGTTAAAAATTTAAACATTTTCTTGAAATTCGTTTTTTTTGTTATCAAAAATTAATGTTTAAACTGAAAACTCAACTGTTCTATTATTGTTTCAAAATTGATCGTTTTTAATTGAAAATTCACCTATTTAGATACAAATGAATTTTTTTGGTTAATGATTCATCATTTTGATTGAAAATTCATTTCAATATTTTAAAATTAAACTTTTTTATTTTGTGGTTAAATATTTTCCTTCTTAGTTGAAGTTCAATCAACTTAGTTGAAAAGTGAAGTATTTTGTTAAAAAATAATTTTTTTATTGAAAATTATTTTTTTTTTCTGAAAATTTAAATATTCAATTATTGGTTGAAAATTGATAGTTTTAAGTTGAACATTAAGCAGTTTCATGAATCATTCATTTCGTTAGTTGAAGATCTATCTCATTGTTTTAAAATTTATGTATTTTGTTGCAAATTCGTTTTTATTTTTGTAGAAAATAACCTTCTTGGTTACAAATGAATTTAGTTAGTTAAAAGTTGAACTGCTTTGTTAAAATTAATTTTATTGGTTGAAGATCCATCTATTTGGTCGAAATTTTAACTATATTTTGGAAATTTTCATTTCGTTGAAAATGATTTTTTTTTATCTAAAAAAGTAATTATTTCATTATTGGTAGAAACTTAATCGATCTAGTAAAATATTTATGTATTTTGTTGTAAATAAATCTTTTTCCTAAAAAATGAATTATCTTGATTGAAAATTAAACTAATTGGACCAAAGTTGAACTACTTTGTAACAAATTCATTTTGTTAGTTGCAATTCTCTCTCTTTGTTTGAAAACACAACTCTTTTTTTCAAAATCAAATTTTTCAAATAATTTAACCATTATCGTTTTGAATCAAAATTGATCAATTTTTATTTAAAATGTAACTGTTTGGTTAAAAAGTTAAACTATGTTATTGAAATAATCAACATTTATGTTGAAAATCGAACTGTCTTGTTAAAAATTTGTTGTTTTTTGTTTTTTTCGTTTTTTGATCATTCTAATGTTTTTGTAGAAAAACTTTTTGGTTGAAAATTCAACTTTTTTCTATAGAATTTGCCCTTTTGGTTTAATAAATCAACAATTGGGTAAAATTCTTGTTTGGAAATTCGTGTTTCTTGGTTAAAAATTCATTTTTCATAGTGAAAGTATAATCCTTCTATTTTAAAAATTCTACTGTTTGGTTAAAATAAACCTGGTTTGTTGAAGGATTTCACTTTCTTTAAATTTGTATTTTTTAGTTGCATGCAACAACTTTTCATTTAAGCTTAAAATCTTTTTTGGTTAAAATGTATACTATTCCATTTTTTCTGAAGACATGATCTTTTTGGTTACATTCGACTCTTATTTATTTAAAATCCTTTTTGCTTAAAATGTTAACCTATTTATTTTTCTTTAAAGGTATCTCTCTTTTTATTGAAAATTTAAATACTTGGTTGAGAATATTGATCTACTTTATTTCAAATTAATTTTTTGCTGAAGGTTCATCATTTAAGTATACAATTCGTTTTGGTAAAATTAGGAAATTCAACTACAAGGTTAAACATGCAACTGTTTGTGGTTAAAGATAATTTTTTTCATTCCGACTATTTGGTTGCAAATTCAATTATTTGTTTAAAATTCGTCACTTTTGTTTAAAAATTCAACAATTTTGTTGAAAATACAATGTATTTCTATCTAAAATCTTAAGTAATTCATACTTCATTGAATATAGTACCTGCATACATTAATTTTATTGAAAAGAATATTTTCTTGTAAAATCACTCTATTTCCCCTGTTTTGAGGGAATTTTCGGCTGTGAAGTCTATTAAAATATTAAAGAGGAGGGGGCGGAGGGACAAATGTGTTTTAAATAGCGTGACTTAGTTTTTGAACAGCCCCTTGCAAACGTCTTTAAAAATGTTTTATCCCGGTACATGCATATTGAAAGGTTCTATTTTGGGAATCCGAATAATAAGTTCATCTCTGAAGAAAAATCTAAAAGAAAAAATCTAGGAGAGTACGCATCATTGTATTCTCCAAAATAGGACCTTTCTATCTGCTCCTTCGAGATATAACCTTTTACTTTCAACGCTCCGAGATAAAGCCTTATCATTCGCATACGTCACGATAAAAAAAAAGATTAAATATCCTGGTTTGTATAATTTTATTAAATTTATAAGAAAACTAGCTTCCGTGGCTTTCGAAAAATATGTTACGCTTTTTCAGGAAAGTTTATGAGCCTCAGTGGGTTCAGGGTTTCAGAGAAGTTTTTACGTAATTTCGCTCTATTTCTCATAGCAAGAAGATAGGAAGGAGCTCTGATTCTGACTTAATAATAGAGAATCATAGTGCAAATCACAGGGTAAGACGCCTAATTGATAGTTTATAGCAACTGAAATACACACCTCTTCGAAGCAATCAATATTTCCGGTGCTCTGTACCACCGGGTAGCAACGTAATCTGTTAAAGTTGGATCACTTCCGGTTTCACCGTCGCCTTCACCAATTTGAGTCACTGAACGAGCCAGTCCGAAATCAGCAATTTTGCAGTGACATTGCGAATTTAGTAATATATTGGATGGCTAAAAATATGATTTATTTTACAATCATATACTATAATAAGACCAAAAAAAAAACTCAAAATGAGTAGATTCATTGGTAATTAAAATTTTTTTTCTTGTGTTGAAAAGTTTCTTTGGGCTTTGGGAACAAATACAAAAAAAAATTCAAAACATTTCTCATACATGGAAAACGATTTTTTTTTTATTTAAGATTATGGAAGTGAATAACCTTATACGGAAAAAATATGACATTTTCTTTTCGCTAAAATATAATAATTCAAAAGTAGTGCCTCGTCTTCCCGAAATTCGGGATGAGTATTCAAATACTTTTTCTCAGTTTGGCTAGTCATCCAAAATTTTCGGGACGACTAGTCTGTCCTGTTCCAACTCCCCCGATTTTCCCAGACGTCTAGAAACAGTCTATTTCAAAACATGAAGAAATATGAAATTTTGTTAATTTGTACCTAAAGTTGCCAACAAAAATGTTGCAGTTTCATTTTTAATTTTCTGGTTCTCTTTTTAATGAACTAAGAAAATAAGTACATTTTTTCAAGTTTCAAACCAAATTTCTTTTACGTTTTTTTACAGATCTTGTGAAAACGAATTTTTACGGATCTTGTATACAAGTGGCACTCATTTCAGGATCCTTTTAATAGAAACAAAATTGTGTTTCAAACTTCAAAATATATACATGTTTCCTTAGTTTAGTAAAAAGACAATAAAAAACATAACAAAAAAAAAACATTTTGTTAATGCTAAAAAGCACCCCCCCCCCTTCCCCCCAACATTTTCTAAAACTCCTTAAGAGAAAAATCCCGTTTTTTTCAATCGGTCACTCCCAAGTCTTTAAAATTAACATGCGGAATTTCAAATGGCAAAATCTCAGTTTTCAAAAAAGTGAGAGAAACAACAACTTATAACAAAAATTTTATAAATAAAATTCACGTCTCACGGAATTCTCAAGTAATAATTTGTACCGCAAAATCCTGCCCCCACTAACCCTTCGTATTTTTAAAAAAAATGTCTAGAAAAAAGGATTTTCATGTAAAGTTCATGTCAAAAACGACTTTTCAAAAGCTTCTTTTGACATAACCCGAGTAAAAATGCTTCGATTTGAGTTCGACTTGGTTATGTCTTGAGTTCGGCTCCAAGACATCGATGCTTGGCTGCAGATCAAAACTGAGTCGAGACGTAGGCCTACGTCTTACTTTTATGGCCACAACAGGTAAAATGGCGTTTACTTGTCTTAAGTCGAGCCTTGTCTTTGGTAAGATTATCGAACGTTTTTTGGCTCATAAATGACATTGAAATTTGGCCTGAACGAGTATAACCCTTAAAAATTGTCTTCAAAAAAATAAAAATTGTAACTTTCTAGAAGGATCTCCTAAACTGTTAGAAATACGTAAAAACAAACAACACTTTTGGTATCATCGCCAAAAAAGTATAATACAAATAACAATCCCCGTAAATAAGTTGATTTAGTATATGTTTATTTGTATAAAAATATGCAAGATCGTTTAACCATTAATAAAGATTAGCTTTTATGACTGTTAGAATTACCCTTTTTTTAGGGCAGATGCTCGAAGTTATAAGCCGCACGTATTGGAGTCATAAAAATTCGACTCAAGAGGTAAATTCATGTCTTCAAGACATAAAAAATTGTCTACAATACATAAATTGTAGTCTGGCTCCGTATCAAAACTGAGACATGCTCAAGTCGAATTTTTTGACTTCAGCATGTCTTGATTGGGGGCAATTCAAGTCGAACTCAAGTCGAAGCATTTTGATTCGGGAAAAAGTAATTATATTATACAAAACAATATTTGGAGTGATTTTAAACACATTTTTAATTAAATCCTGAAAAAATCTTACTTTTCAGGATTGATAATAATTTCATGTATGCCATAGTGATATTTTTTAAACTCATTTCTCAATTGTTTAAACAATTTATATCTGAAGAATTGATTTTTTCTTCCATAAAATCTTAAAAAGTTAGTATTTTTAGGACAAACGATAATTAATTAACGTAAGGGTTAATATTTTTTGTAAAAAACAGTTTGAAAATTATTTAAACAATTAATAACCATTAAAGTGTCATTTTTTCGGATATCTTACACTATGGCCGTTATTATTCAATATTTTTTCATTTAAGAACTTATTACCAATTTCTTTACAATAATTAGTAGTTAAAACAATTTTTTTCATTACATATGTCATTATTTTTTCAGGCCGGTCTTGTTTCGTTAATTATGAAAAATGTTTCATACGCATTTTGGGAAACTACTCATTATACTCCAAAAAAAGTAATAGTTACTGAACAAATTGTTTAAACAAATTAAAATGTTTAAAAACAATAGTGTATAAGTTCTGACGTGGTGCCGTTCTTAAACGTTGTGAAGTTGTGTAAGAGATTTGAAAAAAAAAACTAAAAATTTTTTAACATCCCTATAAGAAAAGGCATTAGTAAATGATTACTAATTGTTTAAAACTTGTTCAAACTGTTTCAAATAAAAAATCATTACTTTTAATATTCATTAAGTGTCCTATTGCTCAATAAAAAAAAGCTTTTCACGATTCTGTGGAAAAAATGAATTATTGTGCGACGAAAATGGTTTCAAAAATTGAAAAATATGTAAAACAAAAAGTATAACTATTAAAATTTATGAAGCGTATGATTTATTCGAAAAATTATATCTTTTTACGAATTAGTGTGAAAAAATTTTTTTTAACGATTTCAATTTTGTTTTTAAATACTTGTGAAGTTGTCTACCATAGAATAATAATCATTTATGCCCAAAAAGTTTCAAAATTTTTTTGGGGTTTTTACGGGCACTTTATACGGGGATTGAGAAGTCAAAATTAAAAGTTATTGGTTAGAAACTCTCTCCTAAACAGAACATTAATTTATAAGAAATAATAACATGCCGTTTTTTTCGCATTTTTGTCAACTATGCTTTTTTAATTAAAAATCCCATGTTAATTCCAAAGGCCCGGGGGCTCCGGATCTTTGAGGAGATATCGTCGAACTGTAGCAACCAAAATTTTTTGGCAACCAACTTTTTCAACTAAAAATTTTAATTCTTTTTAAAACCATTTTTACCTTTGATATTGTCGAAAAAATATGAATATACAAACAAAATTTTAAAAAAGAACCAAAAATAATAGTTTCCTTATTATGTATTTGAAACAAAAACTTAATGTATTATATTGTCTTAGGTCAATTCTGTTTTTTATTTAAAAGTACCTACCTTTAAATCCCTGTGTATAACATTACCCGAATGTATATATTTGATTGCCTTAAACAGTTGGTACATTATAAAAACTTTGTGGATTTCATGGAGAATGTTGCCTCGTTTTATTACATTGTGCAGATCCGTTTCTAAAATATAATCGGAATTATCCATGAGTATATCATACATACAAATTTATACAAAAAAATAATATTAGTTAAATTTTATAAGAATGGTATAAAATGCTGGAAAACTAATAATATTTAAAAATAATTCTATATAATTACATATTTAGAAACGTTCATTAATTACATAAGAAAGTTTTTTGAGATTTTAGACACCCCCCCCCCCCCTATTGTAAGTATTCGTGAGAGAAATAAGGCCGCGCTGCATGCAGGTGTAACAGGAGCGGCGTGGGGTGCGCGGAATATGCGCTTGTCACTCAGACGAGCACTCAAGCATGAACAAACAAAATCGGAGCGGGCTATAGTGAGTTAGTTGCCACCCACCGTCAGCCCCACAATCGGCACTATAGAAGAGTTTTACTGTATTTTGAAATACTTCAAGAGCTTTAGAAATTTTTAGGAAACTGAACGAGATTTCCAAAGCTTTTTAGGTAATTCACGAGATCGCAAGGAATTTTAGAAAAGATTTCATGGAATTATAAATATTATAGGTTAAAATTTCAAATGATTGTAAAATATTTCAAAAAACTTTTAATCGAATTTCGAGTATTTATAGGGAAAAATAGATAAGATTTCAAATATTTCAGGGGATTTCAAATATTTTAAAGATATTTCAGGAAATTCAAAAATATGTCCGCGGATTTTAGAGTATTTCGTAGAACTTCAAAAGATTCCACGACATTTCAAACGATTATCAAATATTACTAAGCATTTTCAGGAATTTCCAGGAATTCTAACGACTTTCAAAACATTTTAATTGATTTTAAAATTGTAAGGGATTTCAAGAGGTTTAAAAAGATCCCTACGGATATAAAGATTTTAATTATTATTAAAAAGATTTGAATGATTTAGTAGGTATCTCGAAAGAATTTGAAATATTTTACGGAATTTAATGGATTTTAAACGATTTAAGGGATTTCAAATGAAAATAAGGAATTTTTATGAGATCTTTGGGATTTCAAGCGAATTCAAGGATTTTAATAGTATTTAATGGGTTTTGACGGAGATTTCAAAGAATTTTAAAGGATTTCATGTTGTGCCGAAGTATTTTCAGAAAATTCGAAGGATATCAGGGGATTTTAAAGCACTATAAAAAATATCAGAGGATTGCAAAATATATCCACTGATTATAGAAGACTTTGTAAGGCGGATTTCAAGGAATTTGGAAATATTCTGATTTGAGATTTAAGAATCAATTAACATAGATTTTAAAGAATTATAAGAAATTTTGAAGATTGTAAAGCGATCTTAAGGATTTTATTTTTTTAGTGTTTAGGGGATTTTAAAAGACACCAAAATAAGTCACGAGATTTCATAGGATTTTAAAGGATTGTATTATAATACTGAAGTCTTTTGACAAATTTTGAACGATATTAAGGGATGTTAATGAGATTTTTAAAAATTGAAGGAATTTAAAAATATTTCGAAGGATTTTTATTAATTTTTATGAGATGAACAGTAATTTCGATCATTTCACGGAATATAAAAGGATGTTAAGGGATTTCAAAACATTTCAAAACATTTCAAAATAAATGCACGAACTTTAGAGGAATTCTTAATATTTCAAAGATTTAACAAAATTTCAAAGGATTTCTGAATATTTTAAAGGATTAAAAAAATGTTCGATGAATCTTAATGGTTTTTAAAAGATTTGAATAGACTTTATATTGTAAGGAGCATTCCAAATATTGCAAAGGATGTCTCAAGATTTCGAAATATTCCGCGGAATTTTACGAATTTTAACTAATTTTTTGCGATTTTCACGAAATTTAGACTTATCAGGAAATTTTGACTATTCGAAGCGATTTCAAGGATTTTCATAGTTTTTGAAGGGTTTCAAGTGATTTCAACATTATTCTCGGGATTTCAATATATTTTAAAGGATTTTAATAACGTATAATAGATCTAAAGTAATTTCGATGATTTAACGGAATTTCAAAAGATTTCAAGAGATTTCAGAAGATATCAAACTGTATCCATAGATTTCAGAGGATTTTGTAACCTTTTTAAAATATTTAACCAAATTTCAAAAAGATTTTTAAATATTAAAATGGATTTAAAAGGATTTTATGGAATTACAATAGCTTTTAAAATATTTAAATTGGTTTTAATATATTTTAAAAGATTTCAAGGGATTCGGAAAGATTCGCACAGATTTTCAATTTTTTAGAAGATCTCGTAGACTTCAAAAGATTTTTAATAAAATTTCAGAAGATTTCTGAATATTTTAAAGGATTCTAGAGGGATTTAGAAGCATTTTGATGGCTTTTAAAAGATTTTAATGGATTTCAAGAGGATTGAAAATGATAGACGTGAATTTATTTTAACCAAGAGGTAGAAAAATATTAACGTGAATAGATAAAGGATAGGATGATATAGAGAAAAGGTCATTGAAAAACATAGACGTGAATTTAGATTAAAAAAAGGGTATGCTAAGCATTGATAGATGTATGATGCGATGAGACAAGGAAGAGCAGATCTATAAAAAGATAGGCTTTAATTCAGATCGATAGAGATAGAAAAATATTAGCGATAAATTAACGATAAATTTTCATAGATTTATGATACGATGAGATACGAAAAGAAGATATTGAATAAGGTAGACGTAAATTTAGATTGACAAAAAGATAGAAAAGATTGACGTAAATAGACAAAGGATAGGATGAGATAAAGAAGAAGGCATTGAAAAAGATTGTATTGAATTTAGATCGAAAAATATAATAAGATAAATTTTATTAGATTTATGATACGATAAGATGGGAAAAAAGACATTGAACAAGATAGACGTGAATTTTGATAGACAAAAAGATACAAAAAGATTGACGTGAATAGACAAAGGCTAGTATGGGATCAAGAAAAGGGTATTGAACAAAATAAACGTAGATTTAGACTGACAATGAGATAGAAATGGATAGACGTTGATAGATGCCGGATAATATGAGATAGATAAGCGGAGATTAAAAAAATAGACGGGAATTTAGAATAACCGAGAGATAGAAAAATATTGACGTTGATAGATAAAGGATAAGATAAGATGGAAAAGAGGGGAATGAAAAAAAAAATTTAGATTGACAGTTTGACGTGGATAGTTGAAGAGTAGGGTGAGATAGAGAAGAAGGGATTTAAAAAGATAGATGGAAATTTATATTAAAAAAGAGATACAAAAATATAGACTTTGATAAGCGTAGGGTAGGATGAGATAAAGAAGATGTAATTCAAAAAACAGACAGTAATTCAGGTAGACAAAAACATTTTAAAAATTATTTCCGTGGACAGATAAAGGATAGGGTGGGATAGATAAAAGATAGATAAAGGATAGTATGCGATAGAGAAGAGGGTATTGAAAAAAATAGAAGTGAACTTGAATTGAAAAATAGAATAAGATCAATTTTGATATATTTATGATACGATGAGATAGGCAAGAAGATATTGAAATAGACGTGAATCTGGTTTCTTAAAGAGATAGAAAAAGATTGACGTAGATAGACAAAGAAAGGTATGAGATAAAGAAGAGAGTATTGACCAAAATAAACGTGAATTTTAGAATAGCAATGTGATAGAAAAAGGTATAGGCGTTGATACGTGCAGGATAAGATAAGATTTAAAAAGAGATATAGGAATTTAGAATAACTGAGAGATATAAAAATATTGACGTGGATAGATAAAGGATAGGATGAGATAGAGAAGAGGGGACCAAAGAAGATGTTAATTTAGATTAACAAAGACATAAAATTGGATATATTTTCTTTATCTCTTTTTACTTCCAGCAGCGGCAGTGCGGGCATTGCAGGGAAATGCTGTGGACTCAACATCCCGAAAAAATTTGCTTAATTAATGGACGCTCTTTTTCTAATTATTGAATTATTTGTTTTAATCAAAAATGAAATTACCCATAAATTCGAAAACCAAATAAATGTCCCTGTCATTGTTGGCTTTATGTAATCCAATCAGTTGAATAATATTTTCATGATTGGCGAAAGATAGCAAAAACACAATCTCTCGAAAAGTGCGCTGAGCATCCGTTTGATTCCTGAAGGCGTCGAAAATTTTCTTCACCGCCACTGTTTCCTTCGATTTTTTGTCAATGGCCTTCCACACAATACCATAAGCCTATAGATTTTTAATTTTAAACATCAATTTTTTCTTATAAATAGTAAACATAATTATATTACATATAAATAAATATAGATTTATACAGAAATTCGAATTATTTTTCTCAGCCATTTTTTATTGTAAATTTATTAAAAAATGAAATTGAAAACGGAGAATTTATTCTACGCGTCCCCAAAACGAAGTTAATACTTCGGAAATAATTGTAATGGTTGTAATAATGTAATATTCAAATGGAAGCTTACAAATGTTTTAATTCAAACGCAGAAAAATTTTCATATATAAGATGGAAACTCTTTATTATTCAATTGAATAATTTTCGATAGCAATAAATTTTACATACAAGCTATCATTTTCAAGGTTCTAAATTAAAACTTATCCTGCCTTTCAAATCACTCTTTCCTTTCGACTCAGTAGAAAAGTATGTAAAGAATGTCCATCCTCCTACATCATAAAAATCTTTAAAATAAAAAAATTTTCTTTCTTCAATGCAAAAAAAATTAAAACTAAACATTCCTCCCTTCTAACTCAATAAAAATGTTCAAAATAAAAGAAGTGCCTTTTCCAGATTCAAAAAACTTGAAAACTAAATTTTCTTGCTTCTAAATCAATAAAAAATAAAATAAACAAATACTCTCTTCCAATTCAGAAAAAGTATTACAAAGAAAAAGTTCCCCTCTCCAATTCAAGAAAAAAGATAAAAAGCAAAAAACGGACTTTTCTAATTAAAAAAAAATATCGTCCTTTCCAACTATATAAAAAACCTTAAAAATAAAATGTTCACTTTCAATGCTGCCAAATTTCAAAAACAAAATGAGCCTCTTCCAACTCAATAAAAATGTTTAAAATTTCCGTTTTCCAGTTCGGCATAAAATTGAAAATATAAAAAAATTCTAAATCAGAAAAGGGAATTTTTTAAAAAACATTTTAATTGAGTTGGAAGAAAGGCAAGTTTGGTTTTGAATTTTTTCTAAAGTTATAGAAGGTCATTTTTTTAAGATTCGTATCGACTTAGACTTTCCCCTCTACCAACTAAATGAAAATATGCGAAGCAAAATAAGTACCATTTCTAGATTAGAGAAAGTTGTAAACGAAAATCTCTTCCCTTCCAGCTCAATACAAATTTAAAAAATAAAAAAATGTTTATCATGTAAATCAGGAAGTATTAAAATAGAAATTTCCTCCCTTCCAGCTTAATACAAATTTCTAAAAGAAAAGAAGTGCCTATTTTAGATCAGAAAAACTTGGTTTTAGATAAAAAAAATTAATAATTCCTTCCTTCCAATTCAACAAAAATATTAAAAATATAAAATTATACTACTTCTCATGTTTTAAATATTTTATACCAAAATTTCCTTCTTTCCAACTCAGTAAAAATCTTACAAATATAAAATCTCTCTCTGTCTCTCAACTGTCAGTTGATTATTTAAAATTTGTTTTTCAACCTTTTTCAAATTCAATCGCTTTCAATTTTTAATTGTTTAGGTCTTCTGTTTGGAAAAATGTTTAAGTAAAAGATTTTAAAATTGCGCATTGTAAACCGAATGATTTCATAAATGAAAAAGTTAACAATTAAACTTAACATTTAAAAAAGTAGAAATCCAACTTATTTTGAATTGTTGGTAAATTAAAATTATTATAGATGAATTATATAAATTTTCTCATAAAAATTGGTCAAGTTCCAAATGAAAAAATTAAATTTCCTAATTTTTCCAGATTAAAAAAAATCCTTGTAATTTTCCGGTTTTTCAGGCTTCCCGGAAAATTAAGATGGATATATTATCTTGTGTCTTGACAGTGTATATTGACACAATTCGACATCGATTTCTATAAGACACGAGGCATAACTAAATATTTTATTCATATTCACAAGAGTGTCATCTAATTATAGTACGTCAGTAAGAATAAAAAATAAATAAAATAGAGCTTCCAAGAAAAAAAATCTATGAAAAGCT
Source organism: Belonocnema kinseyi (assembly GCF_010883055.1). Lineage (NCBI taxonomy): Eukaryota > Metazoa > Arthropoda > Insecta > Hymenoptera > Cynipidae > Belonocnema > Belonocnema kinseyi. The sequence continues at coordinate 48,570,372 of NC_046664.1, forward strand.
ATGACAAGGAATACGAAGAAGTGATTTTCATTTTTCATTTAGTACATATTTTTTTCCATTATGTCTTTTATGTTTTATTACGTTTTTCCACATGAAGGTCTGGTATATAGATAATCGATTGTCTCGTGCCATTTCAACTGGGAAATAAAGCGAACCTTCCATTGTTTTATCTATATCACTATGCACTTAACGACTATCATGCTTTCTTAACCGATTTAAATGTAATAGTATAAGTTCCCGAAATAAATTCAATCCATTCTCTAATTTTTTTATCTATAAACAATGAATTAAACATAAAAATAAATAAGCAAAGTTAGAAATAAACACTTTGAATAAAATATCGTAAAATATATTTGCTGAAACTTAAAAAAATGACAAGTTCTTATATTTATTTTCTATTTCGGCAAAAAGTTTAATAATTAAGCTTTTTTCAATTTTGACAATTGAGAAGTGTCCAGCAAATGATTTTAATTCGAAAATCAATTGTTTCGTGGAAAATAAAAAAAATGATTTTAATTTCACGTTAAGTCTCCTATTATCAAATTCATTTGTTGGAAGCAAAATACTGATCCAAACATTAATTACTGATATAACTTCTTCACACTTCAATGATTATTTTGCTTCCAACAAACGAATTTGATAACGGGAGACTCAACGTGAAATTCAAACCATTTGTATATTTTGAAAGAAATAATTAATTTTTCGAATTCAAATCTTTTGCTGGACACTTTTTAAATGTGAAAATGAGTAGCATTTAAAATAAAGAAACTTAAGAGCCACTGAAAAAAACTTTACAATATTAATCATATGGTTTATATTTTAAAAGAGATTTCGTGACGCCTAAATCAAAACAGTACAAAAAGCATATTGAAAGAATTAAAAACCTAAATTTTTGATGTACTTGAAAAAAATGGTAAAAATGATTTTTCAACATTCTTTTAAATGTATATAGATATTGAGAATTCGTTCTCTTTAATTACTTATTAAATTCTGCTGTCAGATTTAGAATTTTTTATTCTATTTTTTTTCACATTGTAACAAAAAAATAAATAATTTCATATTCTCAGCGTATCTTTTGAATCAGAAGACATTTTACGTTATGTTTAACGCAATGCAATAAAGTAACTAAAAATTAGATTAGAAATTTGAAAATAGCCTCCGGATTAGAAATTTATGATCAGAAGTTTTTTTTTTTAAACATTCGAAATTACTTCTAAATTATTTTATAATTCGGATCATTATAATTTACTGACTGTAATTCATGAAATTTGGATTTCTCTACACATTTTTATTTTAAAATATTAACTTAAGTGTGTTCTACAATGCAATTTAACACTATTCAAAATACTGTAGAACAATGCAATTTCATCTTCGAACATTTTGAACATTTTTTGATAATTAAGTTAATAAAAGTTGTTTTAAAACTTAAGTTAGTATAATGTAATATATTTATAAAATTAATTGTTTCTCTAATACTCTTTGATTAAATAAAAGAACTCAAGTTTGTTCTATAATACTATTTAAAATCATTCACAATTCTGTGGAACAATACAATTTCTTTCCAAAAAATATTGAAAATTCTTTGAAAATTAATTAAAATTAATCAAAACACGCAAAAAATAACATTAAAAACTTTTTTTTATAACATAACAGAAATCAGTACTTAAAATCAAAGCTATTTCTACGATTATCTAAAACAATAAGCATTTTTCCATCCCTGGCTCGGGATTTAAATTTTATCATTAAAATAATTATTTTTTGTATAAAATCAAATTTTTTTTTAGACTAAGATCAGTATAAAATAATTAATGTAAGTTATAAAAGGATACTGCCGTTAGATTAAATAAAATAACTTGAGTTTGTTTTTCAAAATCATTTAACACCATTCATTATGCGCTGGAAAAATATAACTTTTTCGGAAATTTTGAAACTTTTTTTAACTTAATTAAATAAAATAACTTGAGTTTGTTTTGCAATGAAAATTAACACCATTTACAATACTCTACAATATTATTTCTTCTTCGAATATTTTGAAGATAAAAAAAAAAGTTTTTAAAAAAGTTAATAAAAATGATCATAAAACGTGGTTTAGTTACAATTTAATCAATGTAATTTATGAAATTATTGTTTTTTCTACTTCTTTTGTATAAAATAAAAGAACTTGAGTTTGCTCTGCAATACTATTTAACACCATTCTCAATACTCTGAAATATAATTTTTTCTTCAAAAATTGTAAACAATTTTTGAAAATAAAGTTAATACAGATGATTTGAGAACTTCAACAAATATAATTTCACAAAAGTTATTCATGAAATTATTGATTTCTCTACTCCTTTTGTATAAAATAAAAGAACTTGAGTTTCTTCTTTAATACTATTTAACACTGTTCACAATACTCTGAAATATAATTTTTTTCTTCAAAAATTGTGAATATTTTTTGAAAAGCATGTTGATAAAAATTATTTTGAAACCTGGATCAGTATAATTTAATAAAAGTGATTCATGAAATTATTTATTATTTACTCCTTTTGTATTAAATAACATACCTTTATTTTATTCTCAAATACTAATTAACACCATTCACAATACTCTGAAACAATATAATTTCTTACCTGGAAATGCTGAACATTCTTTGAAAATTAATTAAATAAAATTTGTTTTAAAAACTTGAGCAGTATAATTTAATGAATTTAATTTATCAAATTATTTGTTTCTCTACTCCTTTTGTACAAAATAAAAAACTTGACTTTGTTTTTACCACTAGTTAACACCATTCACAATAATCGGGAACAATATAATTTCTTCTCTAAAAATGTTGAACATTCTTTGAACATTAATTAAATAAAATTTATATCAAACAAATTGAACCTGTATAATTTAATGAATTTAATTCGTGAAATTATTGAATTCTCTACTTATTTTGTATTAAATAGAAGAATTTTCATTTATTCTTCAATACTGATTAATACTATTCAAAATACTCTGGAACAGCATAATAATTCCTTCTTCGAAAATTTTGAACATTTTTTGAAAATTAATATAAATTAATCAAAAACACATAAAAAGTAATAACCAGTTATAAAATTAGAAACATTTTTAATAACACCATTGAAATCAGTACTTAAAATGACACTATTCCTAAGGTTATTTAAAATAATAAGAATTTTTCCATTTTCTTTAAATGTATAAAAATTGTAAACAAACCTAAACAAATAAATTCTAAATGATTTACGATGAAATTAAGTAAAAATTAGATTACCCCTTTTCCGAGTCGTCGGAGGATGTCATATTGCTTGGTGACATGGTTATCAATTTCAGAGACTTTTTCGTTGTTACTTTTCCCTGACATTTTAGCAAGTTTAAAACCGATATTGGTAATAAATCAGTGGACCGGCGATTTGAAAATATTTTTCCCGACCGCACAAGGAATATCAAGCGGATGCGGCGCGGATCTGAAGAGCATTCACATTTTTACACATCAGGAGGAAGGGAAATCCAGTTGGATAGTTTTTTAATTCAACCTTTGACACATCAATGTGATTGTGTTGTAGTATATACCTATCGGTTGTCAAGACAACAGCTTGCCGCACTCACGGCTACCAACCCCATCATGTGGCTAATAAAAACAAACAGGTGTTTCAGTAAGGGATCGACCATTGTAAACAGAAATAGTACAATTCATTTTCCGGATTTCCGAGCGTGAAATTAAGCTGCTGTACCACTTTACAAATTTCCCATGGAGTTCATTACTCTAAAATTCGAATATTACAACCAAATCTTTGATAAAAATGAAAATGTTTGGTCTCTTTAGGTTGTAAATTCAAGTAAATTTATAGATTTACTTCTTCTTTTTAACTTATACTTTGATGTTAAAAAGTCACACGGAATTTTTTATTGATAAAAATTCAACTATTTTATTTTTAATTTGTTTAATTTAAAAATACATCTAGTTTCAGAAAAATTGCTTTTCTCTTGTTTACAAATTCAACTTTATTTGTGTAATGTTCGTCTTTTTAGTTAGAAAATTCATTTTTTTTTTGTAGAAATTTGATATCTTTTGGTTAGGAAGGCATCTGTCTCATTCAAACTGATCTGTTGTGGTAGAAAACTGTACTATTTAGTTAAAAATTCGTTTTTTTTTTATTTCAAAATTAATTTTTTTAACTAAAAAGTTTTTCGTCTTTTTTAGTAGAAAAATAATCCTAGTTCAAAATTAATTTCTTCCGAAAAAATGTAACTGGCTCTTAGAACATTTTTTGTGTTTTGGTTGAAAATTAATCTTCTTGGATAAAAAGTCATTTTTTTTAGTTAAAATTAATTTGGCTGTAAATTAAACTTTTTGTAGTTGAAAAGTCTTTTTTTTTTAAATTGATTTCTAAACTCAAAGCTCAACTATTTGATTCATGGTTGCACTTTTTTTTAGTTGAAAGTTCCATTATTTGGTTGAAAATTCATGTATTAAAAAGTCTTGTTTTCTGATAAGATTATTCTTGTAGATGGGACCTTCTCATGAATATTTACATTCCACTATTTCGTTTAAAAATTAAATTATTTTCTTAATTAAAAAATTTACATTTTTAGTGAAAAATCATATTTCCGGGTAGAAAATGGCAGAAAAATGGTAAGAAAAAGTCGAATCATTTTAAACGATATTCAGAAGTTTTAAAAGAATTTCAAACAGAATTTAAAAGTTGAAAAGATTCCAAATAATTAAAAATAAAATTATATACAAAAATTTCATTAAGATTCCTATGAAAATTACAAATATTTCCAAAATTTTAAACAAAAATTAGAAACTTAAGATATTTATTTTTATCTTGCAGCATTGATTAAGAGTTTTATGAAAAAATCAAATCAATTTAAGAGATATTTAGAAATTAAAAAAAAATCAAATATAATTTTACGTTTCAAAAGATTCCAAAAAATTCGAACGAACATGTAGATTTTTGATGATTTAAAAAAAAAACATTTTAAAGCTTTTTAAGGATTTTTAAAGTTTTAAGATAATGAAACAATATTCTCAAGATTTCTGGGAAAATTTCCAATTATTTTTTTGTTTCAAAAATTATTTTTTACGTATTATTTAAAAAGACTTTAAAAGGAAAACAAAGTTGGAAGAATAAATAAAAATTGAACAATTAATACTTTAGAAAATATTCCAATATGATTTAGATGTCTTTCAATGATTTTTTAAGCTTTTAAGATAATAACAATATATAATTAATATTCCTGTAAAATTGTTAATAGCTAGAGATTAAGTTAAATGTCTATCTTACTCACAAATGGTAATAAAAATGTATTTATAAATATTTTTATGAAAAATTTATAATAGTTAAGTATTAATTATAAAATATTCCAGGATTTTTTATTGAGTGAATCTTAGCACGCAGTGTTATTATTCATTCTCATTTTTATTTAGAAATCAAACTTTTTTTACGTGTAACTGCCAAAAAATTTGTATTTGTTTATCTAAACTGTTCATAAACATTTAAATTGTGTACGAAAAATAAAATATTTTATTACAAACACTATTTTCAATAATGGTTATCCTTCACTTTTGAAGTATTTTTGTGATTAAACATAATTCTCATATTATATGTATATTTAATCAGCCTAATTGTACAATATTTTGAAATTCAAAGTCATAAGGTTAATGAATTTTAAATTGAAAACGTTAAAAACGTGAATAATATGTAAGATAGTAAGATTAGTCAATTTCCATATTAGGACAGTGTGAATTTAATAAATTTCAAATTCTGTGTATGTGAAACTCAATTTCTTTAGAATCTTTAGATGGTAACACTTGAATTTTCAACAAAATCAGTAAATTTTGAAAAAAATTATCGAATATTTAGGCCAAAATACGATTTTTCTACGCCAACATTCAATTTTCAACAAGGAATAAAAAATAAAAAATCATTTAACATTTTTCTGGGAATCTAAGAAAAAAATTGTATTCTCTTGAAGCCTTTCGTAATTTTAATCCAGCTTCCTGTTTAAAAATCTGCAACAATCTACATTGAAAAAATTGACTTTTCGCTAGTTTAAAAATAACTTGGAATTGCTTGAATAGTTGAAAATATTTATTAAGCGTAATAGATTTTTTTTGTAATTTTGATTCAATTTTCAATTTTTTTTAAGTTCCTTCTTCAAAATGAAGAAATCATTAAGAATGTTAACAGGAATCTTGGGACAATTTTGTTGTTCTACTAAAACCTTTAAAAATTCTTGGTTCCTATTTTGCGATTTCTTATTTAGAATAAGATCCTTTAGTTCATGTTTAATTTAAAAACAAGTATAATGAAAATTCCCTTTTTGTCCTAAATCTTAAGCTAAATTTCATGAAAAGAGTTATGCCGAAAAGCAATTTTTTAAATGAATTCATTGAAATTAATTTAATTTCTTTAAAATTTATAATTTTAGTTCATTTTCTTAAAGCTAAAAATATATTAAGATATCATTTTTTTATTATCTAAAGAACAAAGACATTGATTTGGATTATATTAAATAATGCCCAGTATTCACAGTTAAAATTTACAATAAAATAATATTTTTTAAAAGAGAAAAACTTTAACCACAAAACGATATACCTATAGACTTTATAAGTCACACCGCTGCCTCACCACTAAAGTTTGATAACGTTCCTCAAAATAGCAATTACCAGTATTTAACAATATTTGGATCATTTGGTGATTTGAAAATTTTAATTTTGTTAGCTTTGTCCTGCTCCCGATTACTTTTTTATCCCGATTTACAATCAAAACAAACGCACTTCTCGATTTTTGTTCAAAATTTCAACTCTGCGGATATTTGATCTAAAAGCAATTTTTTCAGTTTACTTTCGCTTGGAAAATATCCAAAAGATCACTCGAAACATTCAAAGATTATTTAACACTGTCAGTAAATTACTTTTAATGTGTTATTAAATTTAACGTTGTTATTTTGTTATACATTTGCAACGATCATAGGCCAACTGCATAGCTGGCGCCGCCACACGGCCACCGTCAACACATTGTACATTTTCAACTCAGAGTTTCAGGGGGCTGGTTTAAATTATTTTATAATGAAATAAAAATCAAACTTTAAGGGCATGTGACACAGCTAAATACCTATATTACCGACCACAGTTTTTCAGTTCACTGAATGTTTTTTTGAACCTGAGAACTTTTTTTATAAATAAAAT
>NC_046664.1:48577654-48596269 GCF_010883055.1 Belonocnema kinseyi
CAGAAAAAAGATGAAATAATTTTCAGTGAAGTTTCTACCAAAATGCAGTACCTAAACGTACTTTATTGCACTCTAATACATTTCCCGAAGTTTCAGCTCGATCTTTTACTTACAAAAAAAGTTCTTAGGTTCAAAAAACCATTCAGTGAACTGAAAAACTGTGGTCGGTAATATAGGTATTTAGCTGTGTCACATGCCCTTAATTCAAAATTATATGCATAATTTAATGTTTTTCTTTCCTCTATTTTAATGAAAAGACGAGAAATTATATTTGTTTTTTTTACAATATGTTTAGGACCAAATTTATAAATGATCTAACCTAATTAGTGTTATTTTTAATACTTAAAATTTGCCCAATTCAATTTTGAAATTTTTTGTCGACACACTTAAGCGAATGTAATTTTCTATTCTTATCCTTAAAAAATTCTAAATTAGATTTAGATATGTACACTTACGAGATTGCTTGAGATAGATGCGAAGTAAATGGAAGCAAATAACCTCGACTATTTTGACATTTTATCACGAATTCAATTTTTTAATTTTCGATCGCAGCGCTTCCGCGGAATAGAGAAACAATTAAAAGAAAAACTCATATACACAGAAGTCCATGAATACCAAATATGTGATGATACAACGTTATTTCAGGCGAGGCTTCAATTATTTACCTTTCAAAACTACATGATGAATTTTCTACACAAGACAGTTAAATGATCAAATCAAAAAGTAAAATTGAAGAAATTTAAATTAGATTAAAATCAAATTTAAAATCCTATTTAAGGTCATGTAACGAGTGAGTCACGTGACCAGATTCCTACCTTACCGAAACTTTATTTCCTAACTTATTTTCACACGAAGCGCCACATCGAGTTGACAATTTGGGATAGTAAATAAGAAGCACAAAGAAAGGTGAATCTGATCCTAAATTTTAATAATTATGAAAAATGCAACAAAAAAAAATACTTTTTTCATAATTATAAACATTGAGGACCACAGCCACCTTTCTTAGTGCTTGCTTCCTTTTTATCCCAAATTTTGAGCTCGATGTGACGCTTGGAGTGAAAATAAGTTGGGAAATAAAAAAGGTGTCAGTATGGTAGAAATCTCGTCACTTGACACACTCATCACGTGGCCTTAACGTCCAATAATCAATTTAATTTATAAAATTGCCGAAAATAAAATCAAGAATCCAACCACCAAATTTGGAAAATCTCCATAAAATGGTCCTATTGTAATTTAAAAAAAGAACCCTCCTTTAACAAAAATTCTAAAAAAAAATCTCTGGACAAAAATAAGAAAAGAGGAGAGAAAACTGAGAAGGCTACTAACCAAATCCCCTGCCTTCTCTTTTTTATTGCTTTCGTTTTATTTTTTTTTTATTTTTTAAGCATATTATGTTAGTTTTCCGAATTCAATCGTTGGATTCTGACCGAAGTGATTTTTCAACCAAAGACAAAAAGGAATTTTCAACAAAAACTGTTCAATTCCCAAGCAAAGAGATGAATCTTCAAAAATTTTGAATCGTCAACCAAAAGCGAATTTTTAAGAAAGTAGTTAAAGTTTAAGATCTGGTTATTAAATTTGTAACAAAAAGATGTATTTTTAAACAAGAAGATTGATCTTCCAGCAAAAAAATTGTAATAAAATTTAATAATCCTTAACAAAACAGTTGAATTTTAAACAAAAAGATTAATTTGCTACCAAAAAATACGACTTTTCAATAAAATTCAAGAATTCTGAACCAAAAAGTTGAATTTCTAAGAAATTTATTTTTTATTTTTAAGATAATAGTTGCACTTTAAAACTATTGTTAAATTTTTAACCAAAAAGATGAATTTTTAAACCAAAAAGCTTAATTTTATACCGAAAAAAAACGAATTCCTAACAAAATTAAAGAATTCTTAACAAAAAAGTTGAATTTTCAACTAAAAAAAAAATGGAATTTTTATCAAAAAACTTAATTTATTGGTAAAAACAGACGAATTTTTAATAAAATTCCATAATTCTCAAGCAGAAACTTAAATTTTTATGAAATAAATTTAGTTAAATAAAAACTAAAATATAAAAGAATTTTCAAACAAAATCATAAGTTTTCTACCGAAAAAGAAGAATTTTCTAACTGCAAGCCTTTTCAAAAAATTAGTTCAATTTTCAACTAAAACCGATAAATTAAAAAAAAGTTAAACTTAAATTAAGAAAGGTAGACTTTCAAGGGAAAATGAAATAATCATATTTTCCATGATATAAAATTAAGTTTTTACAAAAAAAAAAAGAATTTTCAACAAAATAGTTCAAGTCTTAACGAATGAGATGAATATTCAACTAAATTGATACATCTTCAATCAAAAAATGAATATTTAATAAAGTCGTTCGAACTCCAAACAAGTAGTTGAATTTTCAATCTAAACAAAATTAATTTTCTACCAAAGAATACAAATTTTTAGCAAAAAATAAAAATGATTCTTTACCGAACAGTTGAATTTTCATCTAATAAATATTACTTTACAATAAAAAATGTAATAGTTAAATTTTCAAGCCGGAAGAATAATTATCTCAAAACATTTTTTAAACAATCTGCCCGCCACGCGGGCACATTCTCGTGGCGCGCAGCTCGCTTCGCTCGCAAGTTTGAGTGGAATTTTAGCTGATTCATTTTTTTCGTATCTTGCATAGTTTGACCAAAAAATGGAATTTTCATTATTTGAAAATGATCTAACTCTGATAATTTTCTTTTTATAGAAAAAAGTCCTGAGGATAAATTGTTTTTAGTTTCAGATTCTATGAATAACCGTTCATAGAATTTTCAAATCTTGAAAAAATGTCTCAAAAATTTAAAAAACGCGCTCATTTTTTCAATTATGATCCAAAATATCTGTTTTACGAAATTGTTCTTTTTTTTAGGCCTTAAAAAAGTGTGCCAAAGCAGAAACCAATCTGATCAACTTTTCGAAAGTCATCGTGCCTACAGTATACAGACTACAGACAGACAAACACCTTCGTAAAAATCGTTTTTTCTGACTCGGTGGGTCTCAAAGCGTGGAGATTTGATGAAAACCGACAAAGTGAAACTTTACATAAATTGTCAGCGAGATATATGAATTATCAACTAAAAAAAAAATTAATTATCCTCTGAAAAGTGAACTCAGATGTGTAGTTAAAAAAATTAGTTGTCACCAAAGAAAAACGAATTAGAAACAAAATAGTTAAACTTGTTATCAAAATAGTTGAATGCTCAACCACGGATATTAATTTTTAAGAATCAAGATAATTTTTCTGATTAAAAGAACGAATTTCCAATAAATTTGGGGATATTCAACTATAAAAGGATAAACATTTATTTTTACATATAGAAAAGAAAAAACAATCTTTTTATATGAAATGTTACATTTTTGAATAATTTTCAATGATTTTTCAATTACTTCAGCCATTAAAGAATTTATTTTTTAAATAAGTGGATATATTTAGGACGTTGGACATCCATTCACAGTAATATAAACAAGTCCGAGAGAAAATCTAATTAGTTAATTACACCATTTTTATATTTTTAGTAAGGCAAAGCAAGAATGCTCAAATTAATCGAATCCTTTGAGCAGCAGGACAACAATTTGTGGGTCGATATGAAAAACAGGTAAAGAAACAAAATTTAGAATCAGTTAATATCTTCTGTTCTCATTTTTAAATTTACAATTTAACATTTTTAAACTGAAAAAAAGTTCTGCATTATTTAGAATTTTTTGAAATTGTACCATGTTTTTTGAATTGATTTTTTTTGTGGTTTTTATATTGTTCCAAATTCACAAACAAAATGAAATCCCAAAAGAACTAAATCACGACCGAAGTTTTTTTCCGAAAAAGCAAAATGATAAAACGTTTCTTTGGTTTCAGCTGAATAAATTTCAGGTTCGACATTTCAACTTTTTTTTTAAATGTGTGAATATAACTTAATCAAAAAAAATATATGTTTCAAACAAATTGTTAGTGAACAAGAAATTTATTTTTTAATTTTGTACTTTTATTATTGTTTACTAGTAAAAGCTGTATATATAACAAAGTCGTCCTAATTTTTGAACAGAAAGGAAATATTTTGCACTTGAAATCGTTACATTTTACTGAAATTTTTTTTTCTTCACTTTTGTCAAATGCCCACCCACAAGCTTTTTCCCCCTCCCCTTGGCTTAAACGATTTATTTTAGCATTTTCACTCCGCCCTACTCTTCAGCGCTCTTAAACTCAAATTGATAATTACTCAAATTAGAATATTTATCATTGTAGTTGATGAATTTTGGAATACACCATTTTTTGAATGCTGCATTTAAGTTTGTACATTTTAACTAAAAAGTGTTCACCTTCTAATACTTATTTAAAAAGTACAATATATTTTGCAACTGTTCCATTTTACATTGGGTAACAACTTTTGTTTCCAGTTTTCACATTTTCAACAACCTTTAAAATGTTTCAGCCTTACCTTTTTATAAGATGATCTTTAATGGTTCAACACTGAAAATGTGTAAATTATTTATTCATAAATAATTTATTTACGCCCTAGAACTGCTTTAATTATTATTCAATAATGGGTAAACTTGATTAATTTCAGAGAATTTTTCGCGAAATACAAATACTGCATTTTGAAAAATAGTAAGGATCATACTTAAATTATGTAACAACTGAAGGAAGGAAGGGAGGGGGTCGAGATATTTTGTTACGATATCTTTTCATCCTTTTTAGTGGCAAATTTAACTTTTCCTGGCTGAACTATTTTTTTAGCATTTTTTTTTGTCTTTTTTCTTTAAAAAATCACCTACCTTAGTAAAATTTTCATATTTTTATTGCACCAATATACAACATTTTTGTTGCAAATTTAACGATACTGTTAATTAAGTCATACTTTTTGGTTAAAACTTCGACTATTTATTTAAAGTTTTTTTTTAATTCGTCTGTTTTAGAAGAAATTGCATCTATATTGGATAAAAATGCAACAGTTTGGTTGAAAATCTACAGTTTTATTAAAAATTGAACTTTTTTTTAGAAACTTTACTTTTTGGTTAAAATTTATATTTTGATGTTAAATAATTAACTAAAATCTTTTCTGCATGAAAGTTCAACCTTTTAAAAAAATTGTATAGTTTTTTATTGAAAATTCATCCTTTTTAGTATAAATTTCATGTTTCTTGTATAAAAATGCAAATATTTGATACATAAATTAACTATTTTGTTGAAAATTTCTCCTTTTTGATTGAAAAAATTCGACTTTTTGGATTAAGAATTCAAATTTTTTTCGTAGAAACTTATTTTTTGTTTAAAAATTCATATTTTCATCTTGAAAACAAAACTGAAATCTTCTTTGGATGCATATTTAACTTTTTTTTTTTTTTTTTTTTTAATACAAAATTCACCTGCTTTAAAATAAGTTTCATCTTTTTTGGATAAAAATTCAAGTATTTGGTAGAGGATTCAAAATTTTTATTAAGTCAACCTTTTTGGTTAAAAATTCAACTGTATTATTTTGAAACATTATCTTTTTGACTTGAAAGTTCATCTGTTTTAGTAGAAATTTAACTTTTTTATGAAAATGTAAAATTTCGGTGAAAAATTATTCTTTCTTACTGGAGTATTCAACTACATACATTTTTAAATTATATTTTTTGATTGAAAACTTCTGCCTTCCACTGCAAATTTAACTCTTAAGTTCAAAAAAATTTTTCTCTTCGTTTAAAATGAATTTTCTAACTAATAATATAATTTTCGTCATTTTTCAAGATTTATAATTTTTAGTTGAAAATTATCCTTTTCTGGTGAAAAATAATAATTTTCTTGGTTTGAAACTTTATTTTTGTTGGGTAAAAATGCATTAGTTTCGTGGAAAATTAATTTTTTGCTGAAAAATCATATTTTTTGTTTTAAAATTCAACAATTTAGATAAACTTTTACTTCTTTCTTGAATGGAAAATCATTATTTGTTAAAAATTCATCTGTTCGGTTTAAAATTCTTGTTTGCTTGAGTATTCAACTACATATTTTGATTGAAAAATTTGGATAAATCACTTTGTTGAGAAATCCTTTTTTTCGAAGATTTATATTTTTAGTTAAAAAATTCATCTCTTTGTTTGAAAGTTGAACTATTTTGTTAAAAATTAATATTTTTTATTGAAAATTTAACCACTTGGGTGAATTTCAAACTAAATTGTTAAATTTTATTTTTTTGATTGAACACTTTTGAAGTCTTTTTTTCGTTTAAAATTCGTTTTTTAACTGATAATCTAATTTTTCCATTCTTTATGATTGATACTTTTAGTTGAAAATTATCCTTTTCTGGTGAAAAATAATAATTCCCTTGGTTTGAAATTTCATTTTTGTTTGGCAAAAATTCATCAGTTTCGTGGAAAATTTTTTTTTTTTTGCTGAAAAATCATATTTTTTTTGCTGAAGAATCATATTTTTTGTTTCAAAATTCAATTTTTGTAGTTGAAAATTCGTATGTTGGCTTGAAGGTTTAAAAATTTAGATAAACTTTCATTTCTTTCTTGAGTGAACAATCTTTATTTGTTGAAAATTCATCTATTCAATTTAAAATTCTTTTTTGGTTAAGTATTCAAATACATATTTTGTTGAATCACTTTGTTAAGAAGTGTGTGTTTTTTTTTTTTTTTTTTGAAGATTTATATTTTTAGTTGACAATTCATCTCTAGTTGAACGTTAAACTATTTTGTTAAAAATTAATCTTTTTTCATTGAAAATTCAACTACTTGGGTAAACGTTAAAGTACATTTTTAAATTTTATTTTTTTGAATGAAGAATTCTGCCTTGAATGCAAATTCAACTTTTTACTTGAAAACTCGTTTTTTTCGTGTAAAATTAATTTGTTAACTGGCAGTGAAATTTTTCCATTCTTTTAAGATTGATCCTTTTTAGTTGTAAATGTTCCTTTTTTTTGGTAAACAAAATTATTTCCTTGGTTTGAAATTTCATTTTTGTTTGGTAAAAATGCATCAGTTTCATGTAAAATTAATTTTTTGTTGAAAAATCATATTTTTTATTTGAAAATTAGGTTTTTGGCTTGAAAGTTCAACAATTTATATAAATTTTTACTTCCTTCTTGACTGAAAAATGTTTATTTGATGACACATCATCTTTTCGGTTTAAAATTCTTTTTTGCTTGAGTGTTCAACTACATATTTTGTTTGAAAGATTTGGTTGAATTACTTTATTAAGAAATCTTTTGTTTATGAAGATTTATATTTTTATTTGAAAATTCATCTCTGGTTGAAAGTTGATCTATTTTGTTAAAAATTAATCTTTTTTTATTGAAAATTCAACTAATTGGGTAAATATTAAACTACATTTCTAAATAATATTTTTTTGATTGAAGACTTATGAAAAGTCTTTCTTTTCGTTTAAAATTAATTTTTTTAACTGATAATGTAATTTTTCTATTCTTTTACTTGGTGAAAATTCATATTTTTGGTTTAAAATTATTTGTTTTGTTTAAATTTCATGTTTTTAAATCGAAATATAAAATATGAAACTTTTTTGTTGGGAATCTATCTTGTTACGTTGTAAATTCAACTATTTTCTTAAAAATCTAATTATTTGGTTAAAAATTTTATTTATTTTGAAATTAACCCTTAAAGTGTATTGTGGGTGTTCTATACCCCAAGAAATTTTCAAACTCTTATAAACCATTCTTAATTCGAAAAAATTGAGTAAGTGTCGCCATCTAGCTTTAGTTGGATACACTATCTGTAAGTAAAGTCGTTTAGCATACTGCGCCAAGCGTTAGTTTGCCAGCAGACTGACGCTTGAGGTGCCAATAAGTATCTTTTTTGAAAGCACCCGTGTTCTAATTTTTTTTATGAAAGTACACCATTTCAAAAGTATTCATAAATTTTCAGGTTAAAATAATTAAAATTGCGTGAGTTATGAATTTTTAAGTTATGTAAAAGCTCATTTTTCCCTTTTTTCAATAATTTGTTTAACAAACTTAAAATAAATAAATGGCTATAAATTCAACTCTAACTTATAAAAGATACCTTAAATTATATCGAATAATTTTATTGTGACAAAATATTCAATAGGGGTTAAACAGTACATGATTAAATACGCTGGGGTCTTGGACACCCACGATGCACTTTACTGTGATTTTTACCATGTATGCACTTTGAGGGTTAATGATCAAAGCTTTTAAAAATAAAGTTCTCTGACACCCAGCCTAATTTTATTAGCAATAACTAGAAGAAAAAAAACAACTGGAAACTAAAAATCACGTACAGTAATAAAGGGGAGGGGAGTAGAATATTTTCTTACAAATTAATTTCCAACAAAAAAAAAACTATTTTCAACAATATACTTAAATTTTCTACTTTTTCCGCGCAGTTCACCATTCGGAAATTTCATTATTCCATGACAATTTTAATTATCATTGATACTTTCTAACTGACAATAATGAAAAAATTGAAGAACTCAGATATTTAGAAAAATTTCTCTTCAAGTTTGTTTATTCGCCATTCCCTCAGAGTACAATCACTCGCAAAAAGCTTTAATTATTGCGCTAATTATACTCATTTACGATGTCATTTCGACAACGAATTGATAATTCTGACAAACTTTCCGCCCAATGCAATAATTACATTATTTGCGCCTGAGTATCTGATATTTCTTAAAAAATAATTTCCGCAACCGTAATCCAATATTACATGTAGCAACAATGCACCTGGCTTTGAAGTACAAACCAATGGAATACATAAATGCCTTTTCAACTATTAAAATGCATCTCAATGGTCCCACAAAATTTATAGTTTTAAACAAAGTGCATTTATACTTTCTTATAACTAAAAAATATTAGTACTCAATTTAAATGCTGGAAAAAAGAAGACTATAAAATTGACAGAATGCAATCTATAAAGTAATAATAGTGTAATAAAGTTTTTCCATTTCTTAATTAATCACTCGAAAGGTTACACTTTACACAATAATGATAAAATATAATTGCCATTTTAAACAATTATATACTTTTCAATTTGAGGATTATCTTCGATATAAAATTGTACGTCTTTGTGCTTTTTTTTTCTTTTACTAAATCTTATCTAAATTAAACTGAAATGAGGCCAAGCCACGACTGGAACGTAATTTGAAATTTTTGAGTACTTGGAGCGATCTAAGACTTAGATCGTAGGAAAGTTTCACAAGTGGATATCTAATCTGGAAGCAATTCGTTTGTTTGCATATGATTTTTTTTATGACTGTACTCTTTTTATCATCGCCTCCTCACCATTCCATCGTGTGAGTGGAATAAAAAAGATCATCTACTTTCTCGGCTGCTGAATGACGACGGATCTGGAATGGTTTGTGTGACGAGGAGCATCGTGAGTAGGTATCGGCTTCTCGTGAAACTTCTGCACAGCTTCTGGAGGAAAGTCCGCGTTTCCTTTCGTCGGAGCCCCACTAATCAAGAGCGTCTTCGGGGGACTAAAATCAAATTTATAGTATTTGAGCATGATCCAAGAAGCTATGGTCCCGCAACTTGGTGGTACGAAATACGTACAAGCCGCGTCTCGTAAAGTGACCTCCATAATGGTTCAGTGCAGAGACGCTTTTCTAACGATTCAAATCATTTCGCGTCATGATGTAGCACAGCGTTTCTCAAACATACATATTTCAAGATATGGAGACTCTGAATGAGAATAAAAAAATGTTCATCCAACAAAGTTATTCAGTTCGGAGAAAATTAAATTTTTGTGTGATGGTGTCGCGGTGTAACAAACTATTTGTCACTTTTTTGGTTTTGAAAATAATTAAATAGGATTATTTGTATATTAAATTAGACACTACCTGAAATAAATTATTTTGGTGAATAAAAACCAAACTAGTAGCATCATCCCAGTTATTAAGAAACGCTTAAGAAGAGAAGCAGTACTTGAAAAACGTCAGAAAATTACAAAAATTAAAATAATACGCTTAATGGGGGTACAGTACAGCAAGTACATTGTTTTATATTGTATTATTATAATAATCGCAATAATTCTTCATTATTATAATCAATGATTCTATTTTTAATCATTTATAATTAATTTTTATAATAGTTAAAATAATAAAAACATTACTTTACCAGACTTTATACAATTACTGCAAATGATTTAAAATAAGTTCAGTAATAAAAAACACACAAGAAAATTTGTATACTTTCTTCGTTATTTCCAAAATCGGCCGTGTGCATACTACGGAATTATAATTCTACAAATATGTTGCAAAGCACTTACAATTTTTTAATAGCACGCTTTTCCCGTTTTTATATTCTTCATAAATATAAGTGACATGTTTCTGATTTTCATTTTAGCTTTATACGATTATTTATAAGACTGTTTTCGAGTTTTTCTGCAATTCGCACATGCAGCATTTAACAAGGTTTAACTTCCCACCTAACGCCCTTTTAAAAATGGAGGTCACTTTACGAATCTCTACGGGCCATTTGATTGGTTCACTTTTTTTTAGTTGCGCATGGCGAGACCATAGCTTCTTGGATCATGGTATTTGAGGTAGATGTTTGTCGTGCCAAAAGCAGGGGGTGGCCGTTTTAATCGAGGGCCTATAACCTATTCACTGAGAATTCATGTTAGGCTCTGTTAGTCAGACTACTAACAAGGGGACCTTCAGGTCTGCTTTTGTTTTTGTTTAAATTAATAGTATAATCAATGAATACATAAAACAGACCAAATTTGGAAGTTCTCAACAACAGCTCGGATTTTGATCATTTTTGTTTAAAAATTTTTTTAATATTATTTAAAATCAGAAGCCTTTTGGAGATGGCAAACAATTATTTATATTGTTTAAACCATATTTATGATACTTATTTAAAAAATTAAGTTTTGTACCCATTTTTTTCTGAAAATCTCTTTATATAGTAATTTCAGAATAAAAAAAAGTTGGTAAAATAAATTGTATATCAATAATTATATATTTACGTCGTAAATTTTTGCTGTGTGGGTCAAGAAATATGTACGTTTTTGACATTCTATTGCGTTATACTTTGTTAAAAAATTCCACCATTGGGTTGAAAGTTGAAGTACTTTGTTAGAAATGTATTGTTTGGTGCATGGCTTTAGTTGAAAATTGTTATCTTTGGTTGACAATTTTAATTTTTTTCAAGTCCTTGACTTTTGTGTAATTGTTTATTTTTAAAATAAAAATTAAACCATTTCAGCTGAAGATTCATCACTTCAGTTATAAATTCGTATATTTGAATAAAACTCTATTTTTTTAAACATTCAGTTTTTTTGTAAAAAATTAATTTTTTTGATTGAAAATTATGGTATTTTATTTAGTGGTAAAATTTATTTTTCTCAAAAGAAAATGCTACTATTTGGCCGGAAATGTATCTTATATAGTTGAAAATCCAATAGACTGTTTAAAAATTCATATAATTTTTTTTTCAATTCGCCTTTTTCTCCAAAAAATTAATCTTCTCGGTTGAAAATTCATGTTTTCGGTTAAAAATTACATCATTTAGTACAAAATTATTCTCTTTTGAGAATAAGAAAGTTTTGTAAACATTTTTTTTTAACTTTCCAAAAATTGTTATTCACACTAATATTTTCCATGTGTTTTTGGGCGGCCCATTCTGAATACTTTTGAATCCCCTATAATATTTTTTCGCAAGGGCTATAGTTATTACTAAAGCTCTGAAATAATTATTTATAAATAATTTTGATCTCTTCGAGATATTATCATGAAAAGAGACCATGGGAAAGTAATTTTGGAAATCGATAGTTTCAGAGTTGTTTGTGGATATTTAGGGAAAAGAAGGTAATAAGTTGTTAGACTGTAAAAATAGATAAAATGTCCACGTGGCGTGGTAATGAAAAAGGTAATGTATTCGTTTAACTTGCATAATAAACAAGCGTGGTATTGCTATTATCGTATTATCGTTATTCGTTATCATTAATATCATTATTCGTTATTATTATCGTTAATCGTATCTCTGATACGCAGAATATTAATGAAGATTAAATTTTCTATTTTTTGTATATGCGAGCAAAGCACTAAATTATTTACATCTAATAAAATATTTCCAAAAAACTGATAAATAAGTCTTCATAAAATTTTATTTATTTAAATTTTATTATATTTTCAGTAATGTCTGATATAGAGTATTAAATTTCTCACCATTAATTGTTTAAATACTAAATAAATAAACAAAGACATTTCTAATTGTGTTACGTATAGTGATTTTAAGTAACTGAAATATTATATTTAAAAAAATGATAAGTAATTATTTGAAAAAATTTTACTGTATTTTGATTTAATTTTTACCTATTTTCGAGTGCAATATGAATACAAAATATAAATATCTTTTTTTTAAGTTTCTGATGAATATCGTATAAAAATTTTTTTTTAACCTTTCAATATCATTACAATTGTTCAAAAAATAGAAATAATTGTTTGTCCCCTCCAAAAAGTTTCTGATTTTAAATAATACAAAAAAAACAAAATTGAAAAAAAAATTATCAAAATCGGAGCTGTTTTTGATGACTTCCAACTAAAATGCTTCGTTGACGCTACTATAATACTCTCCTCAATGAAAGGTACATTGCCCGATATTTTCGGAGAAAAATTAAGAAGGCGCAAAGTGGGAGAAAAGGCACATTTTTTAGACAAAAATCGACTGATAAACCTAACTAAAAAAGTATATGCCCAATCATTAATCCTAACCTCTACCGTACCTAACGCTACAAAGAATAAATAGAAAAACGATTTATATCCAATTATCTTTTAATAATTGTATTACAGAAATAAATATCGAAATTTTGTCGACCGAACCATGTACATTGTCCCCGTAAAAGATATATTCTACAATACGTAAATTCCCAAATACTAGACTGGTCTACTACAATTACTGCATGGCACTCAATTTCATATATATTGGAGTATTAAGGTCATGTGACGAGTAGGTCACGTGACCGGACTCCTACCTCACCGCCACCTTTCTTATTTCCCAACTTATTTTCACACGAAGGTCCATATAGAGTTGAAAATTTGGGATACTAAATAAGAAGCACCAAGAAGGGTGGGTCTGGTCCTAAACTTTAATAATTATAAAAAAAAAAGCAAAAAAAAATATTTACATTTTTTTCATAATTATACAAATTTAGGACCAGGCCCACTATTCTTAGTGCTTCTCGATTAGTATCCCAAATTTTTATCTCGATGTGGCGGTTTGTGTGAATATAAGTTGCAAAATTACAAAATTGGCGGTAAGGCAGGAATCTGGTCACGTGACCCACTCATCACATGGCCTTAAACCGTTTTTTTTTCATGTCTGCCGTATTTTTAAACCACAACAATGTTTTCCTTATTTTTAAAGCATTTTAAGAGTTTTTAAACAAAGTTATTTAAGAAATACACACAGAAAAACCGTGCTCTCTCTCTCTCTTCTGGTTAACGGCAACTCATATTATTTTATCATACCATATAACAGTGCTGCTGTCAAACTTTTGCTGAACATTTTTATCGACAAGATTAGTTTTTTATACGTTTACACCATAATTAACACCCTGCACAATCTGATAATATAAAACATTGCATCCGAACCTACTGACTGCTACACGAAGAGGTTAGGTTAATGCAGGGAAGAGGTGGCTCTTTCCGCCCCAGAACAGTGGCTCATACCGCCCCATATGACACTTTTTAGTCAAATCAAAATTTCACATATTTCGGTTTTACAACTATATATAAATCTGTTGAAAACTTAAGGTTTAATAAATAAGCTATCTAAATAACCACTGGAAAAACATCTAATATGTGATTTTGCGTGTTTCTTGAACCTTCTAAACAAATGCAAAAAAGCAGAATACAAGTCTTAAAATTTTTACTATCGTTTTTCCAGATTTATTCAACTTTAAGCGAAAAATTAAAAAAAAAGAAATATCATAATGCTTTTCCATTAATTAATAAAAAAAAACATTTACAAACTAAGTGATAACGTACGAGAAAAGTAAGTGACTCATCTTACCCCTATGCTCATCTCGCCCCACCCTACCCTATAAAATTTAACTGTGCAATTTTTATTTTGACTTAAAAAAATGTGTTATTTACCTACAAACTTACAACTTTATGGTGATAAACTTTTCCATGATACCATTTTTTCTAAGACTTTGAAATAAATCAATGTAAAAACTATCTAAAAATAATTTATTAGCGGGTTAGAGTAACAAAATTTCGTTTAATAATGTTATAAACAAATTAATGAACAAATAATTTTTTCGTTATTTGGAATGATTATCTAATTTTGACCCATAGATTTTGTATAAAGTATCTTAGATAGTGATATATAAAGGAAGACCTAAAATTTTGAAGTAAACATATTTCATCGATGAATCATTGAAATTGTTATTTAAAAATAAAATAATCGGCATAAATAATATTATATTAATTCCAATTCTTATTAATACTTTCGAATTGAAACAGTTACAATTCAGACATCAAATCTTGAACGGATTTAGAATCGTTTTATCGAATAAATTATTTTTTCGTTTTTTATACTTAAATTACTGATCCATTTGAAAAATACTTTTTTATATTTATAGTTGATAAAACAAAACTTTTTATTTTATCAAACATTTTCAACTTCAGACGCTTTTAATTTTTAATATTTTAGACGTTCCAAATGACAAAACTAAACGTTGAACGTTTAGTTTTGTTGATTGGTTTTGAATATTTAATTTATGATTAATGATTTTGAATGAGCAATCAGATATTTCTAAATATTAAGTAATTGTTCTTTTTCTTAACTGAACATTTTCAAAGTGAATGGTTTAAAAATGGAATATTTTATTGTTTTATGTAAAGGCAATTAAATCAACCAACTCATTTTTTTCCAACCAAAAAGATTAATTTTCACTAAAATGATAAATATTTAACTGTGATACTTGCATTTTTTTACCAAAAAGAAGAATTTTTATTCAAGAAGATAAACTCGCAAAAAAAGATAATTTTCTACAAAAAAATCGACTTTAAACAAAATATGTGAGTTTTCAACGAAAATGATTAATCTTCAACTGGAATAGTTAAATTTTATACGAAAACCATTAATTTTCAACCAAGAAAAAAGACATTTTCCACAAACTAGGAAAATTTTCAAAGAAAGTTATAAATTTTCTATGAAAAAAATTCTCAACAAAAGTGTTGATATTGATTTTTCTACCAGAAAGGGCAAATTATCAACAAAATATATAAATTAAAAAAAAAATTTTTTAACCAAAAATATAATACTTACATTTTCAATACAAAATTAATTTTCAACCAAACAGACGAATTTTTTGACAAGAATATTTTTCTATAAAAAAAAGGTGAATTTTCCAGAAAAAAGGGAATATTTGAATTTTTAGTTAAAGAACTGCATTTTTAACTAAATCAAAGAATCTTCAACCAAAAAATGAAATTTCAAGCTAAGAGTTGAATTTTCAAGCCAGAAGATTACTTTTCTATCAAAAAGACGAATTCTTAACGAAATAATATAAATTTCAAACCCAAGGATTAAATTCCTGCCAAAAAATATAAACTTTTGTCATGAAATGGAATTTCAAACTAAAAATAACAATTTTCAACGAAAATGAAGTATCATTAACAGACAAACAAAATGATTTTCAACAAAATCGTGGGATTTTCAACCAAAAAAGATTATCTCTTAAATAAAAATGTATTATTTAATATTTCTTAAAAAAATATTTTAATTTTAAGCTGAAAATAATAGCACTCAACCAATCAAGAAAAATTTTCAACAAAATAGATCAATTCCCAATTTAGAAAATCAAATTTTGAACTAAAAAATAGAATAAATCAATGTTTAGTTAGAAAAAGAATTGTTCAATGAAACAAAAAGAAAATCAACAAAAATTCAACGGAACAGTTCAATTATAAATCAAAGAAAATAATTTTTAACCGAAAATATAATAGTTAAATTTCCAAACATTAATATGAATTTAAAAACAAATTTAAAAAGGAAGTACTTATATTTTCAGTAAAAAAAAATGTCAGCAAAAGATTAATTATCAAAAAAATATTTTAATTTTCAAATGAATTTTGAAACGAACAATAATCATTTTTAAAATACAGTTTAATTGTGCACAAAAAAGGGGTTTTCAACTTAAATGATGAATCAAGCAAAAATGAATTTTTAAAAAAGTAGTTAAACTTTAAACTAAATAGTTTTTAACCACAAAAAAGATGGCATTTAAAATAAAAGACAGTTGAATTTAACAACAAAAAGAAAACGAATTTTCCATAAAATAGTAGATAGGAAGAACAATTTTCCAACATAACACATGAATTTTCAAAAAAAGAAAAATTTTATACCAAAAATAGAATAATTTAATGTGCAATTAGACAAAGAAATCTTCAAACAAAAAACAAAACAACAAAATAGTGAAATTTTAAATGGAAGTAATTAATTTCCCACAAAAGACGGATTTTTTTTGTTATACAAAAAATGTAGAACCATCAAAATAAAGTTCATTAATGCCTTTTCACAGTTTAAAATTGCGAAAAAAAGGATTATAACAAATATGTGAAATTGAATAAAAAATATGTTTGTTCTTCATGTTTTTATATAGCGGCCACCCTTTTTTTAAAACAAAATACTATATTATAGTATTTACTTTTAAAAAACAGGGTGGTCGCTTGTCCGGGAAAACAGTAATATTTCATAAAAACCGGGGAATCACCGTGCATTTTTTTACCGGGAATTTGACAAATTTTAAGAAGAAAAATCTATCAAATTACTTGAAATGTTCCGAATTTCATACAGCATAATTGAAAATAAATTCCATTCAAGCTCTTTATTGTACAGTGTCAATTTTCAATGGAAAAAATTTTAAAATCAGGTTTGGAAGACTTGAAAGAATTAAAAATTAAAGAGCGTTTAAATTTGCACATTTTTTATTTAAAAAAAAAGTTTTAGGATGGACACATAAGAATATAACTAATGTCATAATTTTGTTGATTCATTTGTAGTTAAAGTATTAATAATTTAACAATAATTAATTTCACAAGACGATTCTAAACTTATGTTCAAAATTGAAGAAAGGACAGATTTCAATGTTTAAAATTGAAATGTTTCAATGCGAAAACATCAGTATTTAAAGAACTTTAATCGTCTTACTTAAACTTTATAAACTACTTTCAATAAAAATAATTCAAAATTAATAACTTTATAATTAAACGCTTTTATTCAACTTCAAATCCTATTCAACTGTTATTTAAGTTTGAAATATTCCATTTTTAAACCACTCAATTTATAATTTCTTAATTAAAAAACATAACAATATAGAAAATTTCACAATATATGACTGTTTATGTAAAATGAATAATTATAAATCAAGTATGCGAAGCAAAACAATTAGAAACTGAATGTTGTTAATCTGTGAAAAACAATTGACAAATTATTAATTTGCAGTTACTTAAAACTACTGTTTGCTTTATTTATTATTATTAACGTTGTTGAATTAGAATTGCTTAAAATTCCTTCAATTTAGAATATTTAGGATGAAAGCATGGATTTGTATTTTGTAACCAGAAATCTTTAAACTCTTTCATTTATATAAGTTTAAAAGTTTTCGGTTTAATAACATTTATTTAAAAATTATTCAATTTGAAAGCTGTTACTCTTTCGAAATATTAAACAGGGTTTTGGAAATAACACATATGTATTATAAAATTGAAAATTCGTATATTATGTAAATTTTTTCATTATTAAATTGGGGATATTAAAAAATGCCATAATTTTATTCAAAAGATTTATTCTATGAAATTTAAAACTTAATTATCTAAGTTTTGGCTGACAATTTACCTTTTACAGTAAACTTTTTTTTTTCAATGTTCAACTATTTTCGATGAAGATTCATTGCCTTATTTGAAAACTCACTTTTTTTGTTTAAAATATAACTATTTCAGTTGAGGATTTATAATTTTAGTTGAAAATTCATCAGATTCTTTTTTTAAATTTAAAATTCAACTATTTGTTTGCAAAATTGTCTCCTTTCATTGAAAATTCAACTATTTTCTTAAAATTCATGTCTTTTGTGGACAAATTGTATTTTTTGGTAGAAAATAAATATTTTTGTAAAAAAAAATCTTTGAACATTAATCTTATTGTTTAAAAATATATCTTTTGCTTAAAAATTTAAGTATTTCAGTTAAATATTTATAATTTTAGTTCAAAATTATTCTTTTTTGTTTAAAATTCTACTAATCTAGTTGAACATTCATAATTTTATTTGAAAATTCATTTATTTTCCAATTTTTTTCTCTGTTGTCTTAAAGCATGTTTTGAATGAACGTCATGGCTGTTATTTTTCATGACCATGAATTTTAAATCGTCTGCCAAATCGCGACCTTATTTGTAAAAGTAGCTTTATTTTACTGTATTTAGCATTTTGTTAAATTTTTTTTTTATTGTTTGAGATTAATTTTTTAAACTGAAAATTGAACTATTCTATTTTTTTTTAATTGCTAGTTTTCAGTTAAAAACTCAAGTTTCTGGTTCAAAATTCATAATTTTACTTAGAAATCATCTTTCTGGTTGATTTTTCTTTAAATATTTTTTGTTATAAATTTATCAATATTATTATT
>NC_046664.1:48596369-48629906 GCF_010883055.1 Belonocnema kinseyi
TCTTGCACACAATGTCATTTTTACAATTTTGAAAACAGCACTTCTTGTCCGTATCAACCTTTTTTTCTTTTCGTTGGATTTTCTACTAATAAATTAGAAATTTTGTGTGCGATTTTTTTAAATTTCTAATTGCTCGAAATATCTTTTTTTTTTCGTTATTTATTTATTTTTTTATATTATCCGTTAAGTTCCAAAATCAAAGAATTTAAAATTCATGTTTTAAATGTATTTAATTGTTATTTGGGCTATTTCGAATTGTGGAACTTTAAGGCATTCCAAAGGTTATTCTATATTATCGGGAATTGTTTTTGAAAAATCAATTCAAACGCAATAACGGAGTAACGACAATACACAAAAGATAAACGAAGGTCATATCAATATAGTTCCTTATACGGATTGAGAACGGAAAAAAACATTGCGATTGTCTTAAATCAAACTTTTCCAAGATTTAATAACTATAAAAAGTAAATATAAATATTACACAATTCACGCCAATGCAAGCAAGTTCAAGCTGATGTATTATTTATATATATATTTATATATGATTAAAATTTAGAAAATTTAAATTAGATTAAAATCAAATTTAAAATCCTATGTAACGTCCAATAATGCAGTTAATGTATATAATTTCTGAATATAAAACCAAAAATCGAACGACCGAATTTGGAAAAAAATTTGTCCACAAGAAGAAAAAGTTCTTCATTCGTTTTTAGAAATGTTGTTTTAAGGATCTTTTTCAAATTACAATAGGAAAATTTTATGGTATATTATTATTTTCCAAGAAAATTAAAAAAAAACTGCAAAAATTACTAACATCTGGTAACAAAGTTATTTACCTCATTTTCTACAACTGGAAAACAAGTAAAAATAGAACGGACCCTCTTTCACTCTAATCTAATAATAATCATAACGGAATAAGGAGACACCGGTAAAACCGTTTTAACAACGGCAAAAGTATTTTAAAAAATGAAAATCATAACCTCAAACAGTAAAAAACATTCATATACGCGCCATTTTAACAATGAGTAATGACAGGCGCAATTTCCATTGTTACAATCAGCCAACATGTTTACAAACATTTTGCCACATCACAAGCAGGGAGAACGCGTAAGGTTAGAATAAGCAGAAAGTTATTATTTTTTTCTCACCTCGTTGAAGGTTTTGTCTCGTCAGAATCCTTAGAAGGTTTGACTTCACGTTCCTCTTTAGGTAGCTTGTGTTGAGTTATCCTCATACCTCCAGCTTTCACTGCAAATACATAAAAAATTGCAAGAATAAACACATACACGCAGTGACCTTGAGATGCTTTGAATCTAATCACGTACGCGTACAATTTATTCAAATAAATTAGGATTTTGTAAAAGCTAACCTGCAGGAAGATGCCCAGCTTTCAATTCTCCATCTTCTACACCCGACATGATTCACAAACTGTCTCGCAATTTTTTCTGGACCACAAAACAAAATATGTTGTGCCGCTCTTTAAAGTGCTTGGTTTACTATTGCTAACCCCTACGAGCCAGTAGCCACGAAGAATAATGATGTCAATGGCGTCAATGCGGACACTCTGATGTAGTGCGCATACGTCAAGTCCGCCCGCGGCAGATCCTGACAGTTGGCGCGCAATTCAAAATGGAGGGACACGCACAATTTTTCAATCATGTGAGCGTTTGCAATTAAGTACATAAATAGACTGATATGGAACACATAAGTATTATCTAAAAATTCTTTATTTTAATAGGAGTTAAATATGCGCAACATTTTAAAAAGCAAATGTAAACTAAATGCAGAATTAAACCAAAAATTATTATAAAACACTCTTATTAATACCACTCAATAAGAAATTTGTTGCAGTGATATAGATTAGAGCTTCTTAATAACAATAGTTTTGCTTTTTGTTGGAAAACATAATATTATGAATTAGTTTGTAAATTATAAAATGCCCAAGAAACGTGGCAATGTTGCAGATTATATATAGCATCTTGACTTCCGTAGTAGTCAGCTGTTATATTTGAAACTCATAAATCATGGCGCCTTTTAGGTTTCATGTAAAACGCCGGTAAACGACCAAAACAACAAAGACGTTTTCGACGCCAATGTCAAAAGTGGTTCAGGAAAGTTTATTCGTAAATATTCATGTATTTCTTTTTATTTATTTCGCGAATGTTGTTTCACTTATAAATTTAAAAATCCAACTTTTTCCAAATTTATATTCAAAGAATTTTTATAAGTATTGTTTTTATTAAAAACTTTCAATAAAAAATCTACATATTTTTTGTTTTAAAATTTAAAATCAAAATTTAAGCAAAAAACTTTAATCATTCCAAATTTATATTTACATAGTTTCTATAAGCATTGTTTTTCTAAATTTGAAATTCGAAATTTAAAGAATCCCACTTTATTCCCAATTTATATTTGCGGAATTTCTATGAGTATTGCTTCAGTTGAAAATTTCACAATTTTAGAAAATTTTTATTCATTTGGCATTTGTGTATGTAACAATAGTTTTATTTTTTAATTCCAAATTTAAATACCCACGTAGAGTTTATATAAATATTATCTTTGTTATACATTTTTTATGGAAAACTTTTTAAAATCCCACTTTATTTCCAATTTATATTTGCAGAATATCTATAAGTATTGTTTCTGCTAAAAATTTCAAAATTTTAATTTATTTGCCATTTGTGTACATAAAAATAATGTTTTTCTAATTCCAAATTCAAGTATCTATTTTAAATTTCGATGAGTATTTTTTTTGTTATCAATTTCAAATTCAAAATTTAAGTATTGTTTGTGTTATAAATTTTTGATTAAAAGCTTTTAAAAATCAAACATTATTCCCAATTTATGTTTGCAGAATTTCTAAAGTATTGTTTTTGCTCAAAATTTCAACAATTTTAGAAAATTTTAATTTATTTGGCATTTTTGTATTTAACAATAATTTGTTTTCAAATTCCAAATTTAAATATCTTCTTAGAATTTCTATAAGTATTGTTTCTGTTATAAATTTCCAAATTTAAGTAATGCCTTTGTTATAAATTTTTGATTAAAAACTTCAAGAAATCCAACTTCATTCCCAATTTAAATTTGCAGAATTTCTATAAGTATTGTTTTTCCTTAAAATATCAACATTTATTAGAAAATTTTAATTTATTGGGCCTTTTTTTGTAACAATAATTTTTTTCTAATTCCAAATTTATATATCTACTTAAAATTTCTATAAGTATTGTTTTTGTTATAAATTTAAAATTTTAATATTGTTTTCATTATAAATTTTTGATTGGAACTTAAAAAAAAAATCCATGTTATTCCCAATTCATATTTTCAGAATATCTATAAGTATTGTTTTTGCTCAAAATTTCAACATTTTTAGAAAATTTTAATTTATTTGGCATTTTTGTATGTCAGAATAATTTTTTTTAATTCCAAATTTAAATATCTACTTATAATTTCTACAAGTATTGTTTTTGTTATAAATTTAAAAAATTAAGTATTGTTTCTGTTATAAATTTTTGATTGAAAACTTCAGATAATTCCACTTTATTCCCAATTATTTATATTTCCAGAATTTCTATAAGTATTGTTTTTGCTGAAATTTGTGAAATTCATATAAGTATTGTTTTTGTTCTAAATTTTTTTATAGATTTATATATTTTATGGATTTATATTTTTTTCCAGTTGCTTTCTGCTGAAAAATCGTCTTTTCGTGTTGCAAATTGAAATATTTATGTAGAAAATTTACTTTTTGTTTAAAGTTCATATTTTTCTATTAAAACGTTAAATGAAATCTTTTTTGCATGAAAATAAAACTATTTTTTAGAAAATTTGTCTTTGTAGTTTAAAAATTCATCTATTTTAGTAAAAATTGCATCTTGGATAAAAATGTAACTTTCTGGTTGAAAATTAAACAATTTTTCTTAAAAATTCATTCTTTTTAGTCAAAAAGAATTTGTTTTCTTGACACATCATCTTTTCAGGTTGAAAATTTAACCATTTTCGTAAAAAACTTACCTTTTGCTTAAAATTCATATTATGATGTTGAAAAAACATGCTGTTCAAATTCAATCTTTTCTGGATGAGAATAAAAATATTTTTATTGTAGAAAATTTGTCTTTTTTGTTTGAAAATTCATCTATTTAGTAGAAATTTCATCGTTCTTGGATAAAAATGCAACTATTTGGATTAAAATTCAACCTTTTTTTTAATTCAACTATTATGTAGGAAATTTACTAGTTTGAAATTCATATTTTGGTGTTGAGAAATCAAACGGAATCTTTTTTGGATCAAAATTAAAATATTTGTTTGTTGTTCAAAAGTTGTCTTTTTGATTTAAAAAATTAATCAATTTTAGTGGAAATTTCATTTTTCTCGCATAAAAGTGCAATTTTTTTGTTGAAAATTCAACAATTTCATTAAAGTCTGCCTTTTTAATTGAAAATAAACTGTTTTTTTCATTGGTCTTTTTAGTTTAAAAATAAATTTATTTTACTAGAAATTGCATCTTTCTTGGATAAAACTGAAACTTTTTGGTTGAAAATCAATTTTGCTTACTTGAGGAATCAACAATTTTGTTTTGAAATTTTGGTTGAACCTCTTTGTTCAGAAAAATGTTTTCGTTGAAGATTCATATTTTTGATTCAAAATTTAACTGCGTGAGTAAAAGCTGAACCACTCTGTTGAATTTTTTTTTCTAAAGTAAGGTTTAACTTTTTGGCTCACGATTTAATCACTTCTTTGCATTTTTTTTTAGCTGAAAATTCAAATTTTCTTGTGTGAAATGCAAATTTTGTGCCGAAAATTCGTCTTTTGTTTTGAAATATATATTTTTTTCGTATGAAAATTAACTTTTTTTATTGAAATATCAAGTATTGCAATTTTTTGTTGATAATTCATCCGTATAGGTTTAAAATTTCATTATTTTGTTGAAAATTCAAGTATTTTGTTAAAAAGACATCTATGATCGACAATTAGTTTCCTGTTCTAAACAAGCAAATCAATTTAAAAATTTTTTATTTGTATCGTACATGTTTTCAAGGAAAAGGTGGTCAATGAGAAAATTAGGAAATTTTGAAAATGAAATTGGATAAATCAAACTTTCTTTTTCATATGGAAATTAATAATGAAATTTTCTAATTTATTTTTCAAACAAATTAAAGGTGTAACGCATTTAGTTTGAGAAAAAAATTTAACATTTTAGGTACTGGTCACTTTTTCTTTCGTATAGTTTTAAAGTTCACAAACAAAACATTATTCTCCACTGAAAGAAAGTTTCAAAATAAATATTTTTCAATTTTTTATGGCGCTAAATAACAAACGCCATATTTTTAGGTTAAAAATAAAGCGGTGTTATAAAAAATTCGTCTTTTCGACTTGAAAGTTCAACAAATTGGTTAAAATTTGTTTCTTCCTTTAATGAAAAATCTTTTTGTTGGAAAATTCATCCATTTTGTTAAAAAATTCGTATTTTTTCTTGAATTCAAGTGCTTCTGATTCAAAAATCAAATATTTTTTTGTTAAACTACTTCGTTTAGAGTTCAAGAATTCAGTTAAAAATTCATTTTATTGCTCGAAGATTCTTCCCCTTCGTTACAATTTGAACTATTTCTTTGAAAATTGATCCTTTTTGGTTAAATTCAACTATTTCCGTTGGAAATACAATTCATGATTAAAATATGAATAATTTTAAAACAAAATTATTTTGTTGTTGAAGATTCATCTCTTTGGTTGAAAATTTAAGAGTCTTAAAGAAAATTAGATTTTTTTATGTTGAAAATTTAACAATTCCTCCTTTGGTTGAAAATGTATCTTTGTTTAAAACGGAAAATGTGACTTTACAACTTTTGATTGGAAAATTGTCGTTTCTTCATGAAAATGTACTTATTTAGTAAAAAAAATTCCATTTTTGGTTAGAAATTAAGCTTTTTTTAAATTGAAAATATAACCTTCCCATTTTTCGTTTCTTGAAAATAAAACTGTTTTGTAGAAAATTCGTAAAATTGGCTTAAATTTAACAATTTTGTTAAAATTAGTTCCCTTCTTGACTGAAAAATATTTTTCTTACAAAATTCAACCACTTTGTTAAAAATTCGTATTTTTTCTCTTATTCATGTGTTTCCGAATCAAAATTCAAAATTTTTTAGGGTAGAATTTTTACCTATTTCGTTGAGAGTTGAAGTATTTTGTTAAAAATGTAACTAATTTGTTAGAAGTTGATCCTTTTCGGTTGAATTCAACTGTTTTCTTTGAAAATACAATTCTTGATTGAAAAATGAACTACGTTGTTTACAATTCATTTGATTATTGTTGAACATTCATCTCTTTGAGTGAAAATTTAATTGTATTGATGAAAATTCTTTTTTTTTTTTTGAAAATTTAACTATTCCACCTTTAGTAAAACAAGTATATTATTTAGTTAAAAATCAATTTCTTTAATAGAAAATTATTTTTGTTACTGAAAATGTAACTATACCACTTTTGGTAGGATAATTATTTTTTTACTTGAAAATGTACTTTAAAAAATTCCATTCTTTGGTTCTTTCGTCTTCTTGGCTTGAAAATTAACAATTTGCTTAAAAAATTTTCAGGTTAAAAATTAAACTGTTTTGTAGAAAATTAGTATTTTTGGTTTAAAAATTTAACAATTTGGTTAAAAATAGTTTTCTACTTGAATAACAAATTTTGTTGTAGAAAATCATCTCCTCTTTTTGCTTGAATTCAAGTATTTCTGATTCAAAATGTAAATATTTTTTTATTAAAAATGCAACTACTTCGTTGAGAGTTAAGGTATTTTGTTAAAAATTAATTTTACTGCTCGAAGATTCTTCTCTTTCGTTGAAAATTGAACTATTTTTTTGAAAATTAGTTTTTTTTTTCTGTTAAAAAAATAGTTTTTTTGGTTGAAAATTAAAATGCTGGATAGGAAATTAACTTTATTTGTTGAAAATTCACCATATAAATTGAAAGTTCATCCGAATAAGTGGACAATGTAACTATTTTTTGAAAATTTGTAATTTTATTGCTGAATTTTGTTTGTTTTCTAGAAAATTTATTTATTTTTTAACATTTTAAACTGTTTTGTTAAAAATTAATATTGTCGATAATAATTAATATTTTTAAAAAGGAAATTCGACTATCTTGTACGAAATTCACCCTTTTGGCTTGAAAATTCAACCAATTTGTTCAATATTCTTCTTTTTAGTTTGAAAATTCGTATATTTTGGTAGACATTTAATCTTTATTGGTTAAAAATGCAATTTTTCGGTTCTCTCTAAATCTGAATATAAATTTTTTATTTTTTCAATAATAAATTTGTAGAAATGTCTAATATATCAGTGAAAATAGCGGATTCATAGCTCGAAATGAGCCACTAATTGAAATTAGTAGAAAAAATGTCAACTGCTTTAAATCTACCGATATAAAAATTAATCGGTTTTGGTTGAGGACTCGATGATTTTGTTGAAAATTCGTCGTTTTTGATTGACTTCAACTATTTCTTATTTTAAACCACTGTTAAAAATTAATTTTTTTCTTTGAAGATTCATCATTTTAGTTTCAAATTCATCTCTTCGGTTGACGAGGTAAATTTTTTCAAATTCCTCGGAAAAAATAATAGAATCTTTGAAATCCTCCGAAATTTTTCATTATTGCCAAAACTTGAAAATTCCATTTTTAATCGCTAGTCAAACCCAATTTTGAAAATCCATGAAATTTTAATCTCAAAATTCTCAGTGAATTTTCGCGTATTCGGCAACTTTTTTACATCAAAATTCGATCACCCGTATTCGAAAATTTAGTATCTGCGAAGCATATATTTTTATTTTTAAAAAGCGAAAACTGAATTTTTTATCGCTATTCGTACCCGAGCCTCCATCAATTTTTAGTAGGTGATTTCGAATTTTAGATTAATGCAACTCCAAAACCTATATTAAGAGTGAAAAACCATAAAATTTGAGAAATAAATTAATTTTATCAAAATATTCAGAAATTAATAAGAAAATAGTGGAATTACTGGATCAATGTAAGATTATAAAACGGAATTTATCATCATTTAGAAATAGTTTTATTAAACAAAAGACCTTATCACTCAGCATAGATTAAAATAAGAAATCATGCACTCTGGCTCTGTGCTTTTTGGTCAGCGTACATGAAGTGAAGATCCTTGCAGTCTTCCTCAGAAATGCGGACCCATCCGGTCGATTTCATGTGGTAAACTAAAATTTAAAAAAATATATTTTTTACTTCCCCTTCCAGTAGAAACACTGGAAATAAAAAAAAAAAAGAAATTAAAAAGTTACCTCTGACAATTCCACCAGAGGCCGCGTCCCTGAAAGTTGCATGGTAAATTGCCCGTCTTCCAAGCTCGTACGCGTCCTTATCCTCCAAATTCCAATCGTAGAGCGAGTCCAAAACTCCGTATGCAAACAAGGATCCGGAACCGACGCTAAAGACCTTTCCAGGAGTTCTGGTGCCTTCCGAGTCTACGTAATAGAGTGCTGGTCCACGTTTGTCCCATCCAGCGATCATCATTCCTGGACAAATTTAATACCCAGTTTCAGTAAGGAATATGATCAGGGTGTCTACACAAATTCTCTGACAATTCCAGGTTCTTTCCAGGAATCTCAATTTTTTCCCGAGTATTATATTAAAATTATAATATTAATATAATTATAATATTCAGGGTGGCCACTATTTTTCCAATTTTCGTCTCCCGGTTCTCCCGGTAAATATTAGCGATTTCTCCCGGTTAAGAAAAAAAAATCATTTTCTTTGCGAAACACAGTTTTATATATATATATATATATATATGATTTGCGGAAATCGGTACTAATTTGCAAGAAATCAATTGATTTTGAATCATATAAGTAGGATAAGGAAAGTGTTATGCCTGATAAAGAAAACTGCATGAAGATGCATTTTATTTAACACCAGCAGCAATTTAACGCACGCAAACCGCGCATTCACGTCTCCGGATTTTAATTTCCTAACATGAAAAATATGCAAATTTAAAAAGAAATTTTAAAACCAATTTTTTAATCTTATGTTTTAATTTTTTTATAATACAGGGTGTCTAGCGATTCTTAGAAACAAAATTCAAGCTCTTTTCCAGGTTTTCCAGGCCAAGAAATCAAAATTTTCCAGGTCTCCTTTTTTACATCAAATAATGAAATGATCGTTTGTCATACATGTAAAAAATGAGATATTTCACTTTTTATTGGCCAAAAAATTTTAAGGAAAGCCGAATCGTAAATAAACAAATTCTTAATTTTTTGCGAACATGAGTCGTCTTTGTGAAATCTTTAGGAATCTTTTTAAATCTTTTTAATGTCTTTGAAATCATTGAAATCTTTGTGAAATTGTTTGAAATCTTTGCGAAGTATTACAAACCTTAGTGAAAGCTTGAAATTTTTGGTGAAATCTTTTAGCATTTTTCAAAGGTTTTGTAAAATCTTTTAAATTCTTGAAATCTTTGTGAACTCTTTCTTTAATCTTTGTTTGTAAAATCTTTTGTGTCTATTTAAAATCATTAAAGTCTTTTGAAATCTTCTCCAATGTGTTGAAACCTTTTGAAATCGCTTAAAATCTTTTAAATGTTTTGAAATTCTTGAAATCTTTTGAAATCCTTATGAATTCTTTACAGAAATTGTGAAATATTCTCTAAGTCTATTGTATTCGTTTGAAATCACTAGAATATTTGAAATCTTTATCAAAACTTTTGAAATCTTATAAAAAATTTTGATATGGTTTAAAATATTTGAAATGTATTTAAATCCTTGAAATCGTTTCGATTAAAAACTTCAAGAAATCCAGCTTCATTCCCAATTTATGTTTGCAGAATTTCTGTAAGTATTGTTTTTGCTCAAAATTTCAACATTTTTAGAAAATTTTAATTTACTTGGCCTTTTTTTGTAAAAAAATTGAAAGAAAGAAACTGAAAAATATAATAAATTAATGTTTAGTTAGAAAAAGAAATGTTCAATGAAACAAAAAAAACAAAGAAAATTCAACGAAATAAAATAAAATTATTAAATTATAAATAATATATAACAATGATAATATATATATAAAATCTGTTTTTTGAAAGTTTTTTTTTTTGTGTGATTTCATTAGACACCATAGCAGATGTCTTTTTAATAAAATACTTGAATTTTTAACAAAATAAAATCCTTGAAAAATCTTTTAAATGTTTTGAAATTCTTGAAATCTTTTGAAATCCTTATGAATTCTTTACAGAAGTAGTGAAATATTGAAAGCTTGAAATTTAATTTGTTGAAAAATAACTTGAAAAAAATATTAACTTTCTTTGCGAAACACAGTTTTTTTTTGTTTGAAAGCTTTGTGAAATCGTCTTGAAAGCTTGAAATATACGAAAACTTTGTGCAATTTTTTTAAATCTTTCAAATATTTTTGAAATGTTTCTTTAATCTTTGTTCGTAACTTTTTTTCTGTTCGCTTGAAATAATTAAAATCTTTTCAAATTTTCCCAAATTTGTTGAAACTTTTAAAATCATTAAAAATCTTTTAAATTTTTTGAAATCTTTGAAATCTGGTGTTCCAGATTCCCTTGTTGAAATCTTTGAAATTCTCGTATTGTTTGGAAATATTTATGAATGTTTTATGAAATCTTTGAAACTTTTGTTTTTTGCAAGTTTTAAAATCTTTGTGCAATGTTCGAAATCTAAGCGAAATGTTCGAAATCTTTGAAATCTTTGTGAAATCTTTTGAAATCTTTGTGAATTCGTTGAAATTATTTGAATTATTACAAATCTTAGTGAAATCTTTTGATATCTCCTGAAAAATTTTGAAATTGTTTTAAATTGTTTAAACGTTTTGACATCTTAGAAATGTAGTTTAATATACCCTTTTTAAAATCTTTAAACTCTTTGTAAGTTTTAAAATCCTTGTGAAATGTTCCAAATCTTCATGAAATATTCGAAATCTTTGGTGAATTTTTGTGAAAACCTTTTAATCTAGTGTACACGCCTTTTTTGAATGTTTGAAATCCTTGAAATATTTCTAAAATCTTTTGAAATGTTTATAAAGTCTTTCTTGAATCTTTGAAAAATCTTTTGTATTCGTTCAAGTGATTAAATTATTTGAAATATTTTGAAATCTTCTAAAATGTTTTAAAACGTCCGTGAAATCTTTATAAAATGTTAAAGATATTTAAAATATTTTAAAATGTTTGAAATATTTTTAAATCTTTAGAATTATTTTGTAACCTTTTGAAATCTGTTGTACACTTAAAAGCCGAGTGGTCAACCCCTCGAAAAATCCGTTTTATGGTCATGGCTTATTCTAATTATGAAACTGAATTAACATCGAAATTTTAAACTAATAATTTTTATAATTTCTAAGTTGAACACGTCAACAAAAAGTGCCTTGAAATATCTTTATTTATTCCGTAATAAACAAAAGATAAATTATATCTTGACGAATTAAAAAATTTTCGACAGCAAGATTTTTTCTAAACGAGATTTCCCAGTTTTCAAGGTTGATTTTATTATCACACACCAGCATCAATTTAACGCGCACAAAACACGCATTCACGTTTCCGGATTTTTATTTTCTAACATGAAAAATATGCAAATTTCAAAATAAATTTTAAAACCAAGTTTTTAACATTATGCCAAAGACTTTTTTAAACAATTAATAATTTCGAACTGAAGGCTTCTGAAATTAAAAAAAAAAAATTGAACATTTATTGACAATTTAATAAGAAAAAGGAATGAAATTGTATCATTTCTAAATCGAAGCCCAGCAAAGTACACAGATTTATTTTGAATTGAAGAATCACGAAATTGAATTATTTCAGATTAAAAATTTAGAAAATAGGGAAATTTCAAAACCTTAAAAATTGAATATTTTAAGATTATATATTTGAAAATTCAGAGGAATTGAACAGTTATTATTTATACTTAAAAGCGTTCAAAATTTAAATATTAAACATTTAAAAGTTTTAAATTAGAACAATTCTAAATTCAAAGCGATCAAGATTTAAAAATTTAATATTGAAAACTAAATTAAATCTTTCAAAGTCAAAGCTTCTGATAAATATAGAATGTTAAATTCTTATTAAATAACGAAAGTATAATTTGACATTTGAGCTAATTAAATGAATTTTTATAAAATTTAAGAATGAATTGAATTATACTAAACAAACTTTCAAACTAAATAGTATTTTAAATGGGAAACATTAAAAGTGAAAAAAAATCTACTCCAGAAGCTTGAAACTGAAAACTAACCATTTTTAAATTGCTAATTAAACTTTCCAAAATTGAACAAATTCAATTTTAGTTGCAAAATCAAAACCTATGGAAGGGAAATTTTTTAAATTGTGCGTTCAACATTTTAATTCAGAACTATAGAATTATTTTAACCGTCTAAAATTACCGAAATTCTTCATTTATTGCTGTATCAATTTTAGGTAAATAATTTAATTTTTGTCTTAACGGTATTTTGAAGCTCATTTTTCATTTTTTAATGTCAAATCTTCCTTTAGAACTATTATTAACTCTTGAAATTTTCCAATAAAATATTTTTCACTTTGAAACGATTTATTAGTTTGAATCTACAACTAACAATCAGTAACTTTTAAGATATTACATTGAAAATTAATATAAACAATAACCAACAAGATTGCGGTAATATGATTCCATTGTTTGTTGTTGAAATATTGCAATTTTAAGCTTTGCAGTTCGAAATTGTTTAAAATTTACATCTAAAATGATCAAATTTAAAACTATCAGGGCTTTTAATATGAAATTTGTGAATATTAAATAGTAAAATGGTCTTGTCATTTTGCATAATTATTTGAATTTCAGACTACAATATTGTGAAATTTGAAATTTGAAACCTCCGAGAATTAATCCAAAAATTAATTTAAGAAAAAAACTTTAGTATCAAGGCCTCAGATTAAACTGTTTTAAAATAGCGCATTCAAAACCTTAATTTTGAATTAAAATTATAGAAATTTTGAAGATGGTTAATGTATTATTAATAAGTATCATATCACGTAGTATTAAATGACATTCAAAACGAGAAAATTACAAAACGCACGAATGATGAAATACGGGAAATCTCCCGGTCTAATATTTCTCTCCCGACTTGATCTCGGTGAAAATTTCTCCCGAGTTTCTCCCGATTTTCCCTTAAAAAGATAAAAATATAAATACTTATAAAAGTGATTAAAACCTAAATTATTGGCTTTGAAGATTATTTTTTAAATTATTTTTATTTCGTAAAAATTAGCATAAATAAAATTTAGGGCACATTTTATATGTACATGCTACTTTAAACTAGTGGAAATAAAGGAAACAGGATTTTTTTATTGAGTAATACATTTAAATTATTTCGGATTTTTTCAGTATAAAGTCTAGCACATTACTCAATCTTTAACTTGATTCATGAAATCAAAAAAGGCAGCCACATTGCTAAGTCTAACAAATGTTGGAAATGAAATATAAATTTATTATAAAAAGAATAGTTTAAAATATAATTATTGATTTGAAAATAGTTGATTCAAATTTGCCGTTTTATTTTAACTTTAGAAATTAGTCGTCATTTTATTTAATCTCTATAATACTGTATCAGTTTATTATGTTCTTTATAAGATTTTCTATAAACTCTATTCATGCTGTTTTTACAAAAAGTATTTAGTATGTTCTAAATTTTGTTGATCTAATTAGTGGTATAATTACTAACGAGTTTTAATAAAAACTTGAAAAAAAAGTTTCAAAGAACTTTTAGGGGAAAAAATAAACTATTGATAGAGAATTAAACTATTTGGTTGAAAATGAACAACAAAAAATTTCAACAAAAAAGTTGAAAGTTTATAATTTTTGTTAAAAATTCATCTGTTTTAGTAGAAAATTAAATTTTTTCGTTCAAAACATTCTTATTTTGTTTTAAAATGTGTGTTGTAAGATATATTTTTCTGAATATTTCAATCACCCTGTAAATACATACATGTAATGTAAGATCAGGGTGGCCGTTTTAATCATAAAAATAACTTCCCGGTCATTTCCCGATTTAAAAACGTTTTTCACGGTCAAATAAATTTAAAAATCGAAAACTGAAGCTCAAAATTTTTCCATTAGAGGTCATAAGAACTGAGCTGCAAATGAAAGCACTTAAAGTGAAACTGTTGCATGTTTAACTTTTAAAATTGAAGTTTGAAAGTTTTTTATTTAAAAAATTTTGCATTCAAATGCTCAATAATTTACACGTATAAAATGAAAGATACTACAATTTTTCAATATAAAAAAAATATAAATCCACGCTGTCGTTTTTAATTCTCTAAATTAAAAAATCAATCACTGATCTTTATTCTAATTCTATTATTTTCATTTTTAATAGTTTAAAAATCCTTAGAAAGCTTCAACATTTTATTTGAAAATCTTTAAAAATTTACAATTAGTTTTAAATTTGTTCGAATTTAAAATTAATTTTCAAATTTTTTCAGAATTTCTAAATATCTGTCCAAATTAATTCAATTTTTCCAACAACTTTGAGGAAATCCTTCAAATTTTCGAAATTTCCTCAAAATGTTGATGTTTAAATAACAATTGAACATTTATTATTTATAGACAAATTTGAGAAATTTGAAGAGATTTTTCGAAATTTTAAAAAGATTCAAAATTAATTAATCTCAAACTTAAAATAATAGCCTGAATTAAAAAAGTGTCCTATGAAAATTACAATTAATTTTTCATGTTGACAAATTATTTTAAGAAAATATTTAAAAAGGTTTTAAAGGAATTACGAAATTGCGAAAAAAGATTCTGGAAGACTTTAAGGTCACTTTTTAAATTTTGCATAATAATTTTGAATCTTTTTAAAACTCCTAAATATCTTTTAAAATTACTGAAATTTGTTCTACAAATGTTCATTTGTAAATTATACATGAAAATTCAACAATTTCACTTAGAAATTAAACATTTTTCAAATATAACAATTAAAATTGCAACGTTCAAAGTTTCGAAGCACTTCGAAATTTTAACGATTCCAGGCTTTATATGTCAAACAATACAGTTTAAAATTGTTTACTTTTAAATATTTGGTCTCAATTTACTTAAATTAAATAAACAGTCAAATATTGCTGAACATTCAATAATTAATCATTTTCGTAATTCAAAAATGAAAAGTTAAATGGGTCAAAAATTGAATATTTTGAACTGAAACATAGTTGAAAATAGTTTATAAAGTTGCAGTCAGATGTTCACATTTTTTAAATAATTAAGACTTTTAAATTGAAACCATTTAATTCTTAACGTTAAAATATAAAAATTCCTAAATTTTGAACGTATTTAAAATCATTTTGTCAAATCGCTTTTTATTCACTCTTTAATACATAAAGTACAGATCCATTAAAAAAATGTGTTACTTACTTATTAAATAAAAATGGTTTTTGTCAACAATTTTCAACTTCAAAGACTTTTAATTTTTAATTGTTCAATTTTTCAAGAAAGAATTTTAAACTGTTTAAAATTAAAAATGTAAGCTTAAAAATATAAATCTAAAATGGAAATTTTTGTAAGTAACTGATTTTGGGATTACGCATTGTAAACTCAATCATGGCACAATTAAAAAATATAACACTTCAACTAATTTTTTTTTACTGTTGAAATTGAAGTTTGAAAGATATGTAAAAAAGTTAAATTTTCGGAAATTGATTTTCAAGCCATCATTATTTAATGTAATATAATAATAAACGAATTTCAACTATGAAAGATCAATTTTCGAACAAACTGTTGAATTTTGAACTAAAAAACTCACTTCTCAACCAAAAGTAGAGTAGTTAAAATTTCTGTTAAAATAAATAATTTTCCACGCACAAAAAACAAAAAATTTCCAACCAGTGATGAATTTTCATATAAAATGCCGAAATTCAACTTCAATAGATTAATTGTAAACCAAAAACCTGAATTTTGAACAAAAAGAGTTCAACTTTCAACCAAGCATAGTTTTATTTTTAAACAAAAATATCAATAAATTGATTAAATGATGAATAGTTAACTAGAATACTTGAATTTTCATCGTAAAAGATGAATTATCAAACAAGAAGA
Source organism: Belonocnema kinseyi (assembly GCF_010883055.1). Lineage (NCBI taxonomy): Eukaryota > Metazoa > Arthropoda > Insecta > Hymenoptera > Cynipidae > Belonocnema > Belonocnema kinseyi. The sequence continues at coordinate 48,612,431 of NC_046664.1, forward strand.
TGAATATTCCACAAAAAAATACAATATTTAAAAAAATACATGCATTTTCAACGAAATAGTTGAATTGAAAACTAAAACCGATAATTTTTTAAACATAAATGTAATATTTAAATACTTCTCTCTTTAGTTCAGAAATCCATCTATTTTACTAGAGATTTGATCTTTGTTGGATAAAAATACATCTGTTTTATTGAAAAATAATTTTGTTCGCTTGAGAATCAACTATTTTGTTTAAAAATTTTTCTTAAACCACTTTAGCCTGACATTATTTCTTTTTTGAAGATTCATCTTTTTGATTGAAAGTTTAACTGTTTGGTAGAAAACTGATCTTTTTTAATTGAAAATTCAACTGCGCGAATAAAAGTTTAACTACTTTATTGAGTTTTTCTAAATGAAGGTTTATCTCTTTGGATGAAAATTTAACTAGTTATATGCAAACTTTTTTTCGTATGAAGATTCACATTTGCTGGTGGAAAATTCAATTTTTGTGCAGAAAATTCGTCTTTTTGGTTTTGAAATTCATTTTTTTTGTATGAAATTTCATTTTTTTGGTTGAAATGTCAAGTATTACTATTTTTAGTTGATAAATATATCTATAGGTTTAAACTTTAATTATTTTGTTAAAAATTCAAGTATTTTATTAAAAAGACATCTGCTATGGTGTCTAATCAAATCACACAAAAAAAGCAACAACTTAAAAAAAACAGAGATTATTTTTTAACAAAAGAGTTTAACTTTCAACAAAGTATAGTTTTATTTTCAGCCTAAAATATCAATTTTCAAATAAAATGATGAATAGTTAACTAAGATGCTTGAATTTTCAACGTAAAATATACATTCTCAAACTAGAAGATTATTTCTACCAAAAATATGAATTTTCAATTAAAACTACGAGTCTAATAGTTAAATTATCAACCAAAAAGGCGAGTTTTATATAAAAGAGATGAATTTTTATATAATAGTTTAAATAAAATTAAAAGGTTAGTTTAAATAATAGTTGATTTTTCAAAAATAAATAACTTAATCTTAAACTAAACCTACATAGATCAGTTTCAACCCAAAATGGAATAGTTAAATTTTCAGTAAAAAAAATTCATTTTCCACCTAACATTAAATAGTTAAATTTTCGGTTAAAAAATAAAGTTATTAAAATTAAATATTATAAGTAAAAACTGCTTAATCATCTTCAACTGTTATCGTTGATTTTACAACACAAAAGATAAATTTTCAACCAAGAAGATTATACGCAAGCTAAGTTTCAACCAAGTTATTAAATTATTATTTCCAAAAAAATGAATTCTGAACCAGAAAGAACGATTTTTCAACAAAATAAATTAATTTTCACCCAGATACTTGAATTGTAAATTAAAAGCAATTAATTTTATATTAAAAACAGAAGTTAATTTTCAGATAAAAAAATTAATTTCAAGCAAAAAAAACAACAAATTTTCAACGTAATAGTTCATTACAGTAATATAAAACTATTTTTACAAATAAAAAATAATTGTGATTCAATTTAATATTTTAATTTAATAAAAAATTAAGCACTTTATAACGTTTAAGGTTAAGTTCTTTTTTTTTTATTTTTGAATATTTAATTTATAACTCCTGATTTTAAATAAAGAGTCAGATATTTCTAAACATCAAGTAATAGTTCTTTTTCTTAGTTATAATTTTTCAAATTGAATGGTTTACAAATTGAATATTTTAGAATGAAATTTAATAAACGCCTTTATTGAATATATTAGTTTGAATTTATTTGAAAATTGAAAATTATAAAGTTTTAATCCGGCGTTTGCATTTGTTTAGCTAATAAGACTTTCCAATTGAAACAGTGTAATATTTAACGTTGAAATTTGGAAATTCTAAAATTGCGAACTCATTCCGAGTCGTCTAGTAAAATCAATTATTATTCACCTTTAAAATTTTGAAATACAATTCAATTTTAAGAATAATTAGTTTATATTTACAGCTGATCAACCAAAAAGGTTTTTTTTTTATAAAAAATCTTCGTTTTTAAACGCTTCTCATTTTTAATTGTTTTAAGTCTTTCAAACTGCGTTTAAAAAATATTTAAATTAAAATGTACGCTTAAACACTTAAAATCTTAAAAGAAAAATGTTTAAAGTGAAAGATTTTCAAATTACACATTCTAAACAGAATGATATATTTGAAAAGGATATCAATTTAACTGATTATTTTAAAAATAAACAGTTGAAATCAAAGCTGGACAGACTTTTTTTTCTAAAAATTTGTAAAGTTCCCGGTCAAAAAATAAATTCGCTGTCATTTCCTGCCTTCAGGATGGCCGTTTTATTTCAATAAAAAAATTCGCGGCCATTTCCCGGTTCGCAAACATTTTTCAAGGTCAATGGAACTTCAAATCAGAAATTTAAAAGTTTTTTAATTCAATAATTTTGTAGCTACTAACACTAACACTTTTAAACTGGACAATTTTAAATTAAATGCAGTTAAATTGAAAAATTAATTTTTTTTAAGTTTTATAAAGTGTACAGTTCAAAGATTCAGATTCATGAAAAAAAATTATACCATTTAAAGCAATTTTAAGCTAGAAACATCAGAAATTGAACAATTGCCTTTTTTTATAAACAGAACACTTCTTAAATTAAAAGTTAAATCATTTTTATTTTAAATAGTTTAAAAATCCTTAAAATACTTTCAAATTTTATTTGAAAATCTTGAAACACCTGCATATTATTATATATTTTTTTCAAAATTTTTCAGAACCTATATTTTGTTTTAAATTAGGCCATGGACTATTTACATCAAAATCTTGTTACTAATGATTTTATTAATTATTTAATATAATATTTAATTATCAATTATTTTATTAATAATTTTGTTATTAATTGAATTCTAAATATTTCTTCAACATACTTGCATTTTTTCATATATGAAGTAATTATTATTTTTTTCAATTAGAAATTTTCAAATTACATGGTTTAAAAATGGATTACGTTAGAGTAAAATATTTGAAATTTAATAAAAGCCTATAATTATAAATATATTATTTTGAAGTTATTATTATAATACCGGGAATTTGTCCAATGTTGAGAAGAAAAATCTATCGAATTACTTAAAATATTCCGAATCTCATGTAACATAATTGAAAATAAATTCGATTAACTTTTTTTTTTAGAAATGGTAGGTTCAATTTTTAAGTTCTTAATTATTAAATCATTCAATTTACAGTGTGTAAATATAAAATGTTTCAAATAAAAAAGGTTCCATTTTAGCCTTTTTATTATAAAGCGTAAATTTTCAATAAAAAAATTTAAATGTGGTTTGAAAGACTTGAAAGAATATAATAGCGTTTGAATTCTAAAATTCTAGTTAAAGAAGCATTTTCGGTTGAACAACTGTAAATATATAAATAATGTAATGATTTTTTAAATTTAAATTGTAGTTCGAGCATTAATAATTTAACAATAATTCATTTTAATTAAATATTTTTAAATATAACAATTAAAATTGTAACGTTCAAAATTTAGTTTTTAATATATAACTATAATTACTGATTTAAAACAGTCAGATATTTTTAAATATAAAGGCATTCTTATTTTTCTCAATTAAAATTTTTCGAATTAAATGGTTAACGAATTGAATATGTTAGAATAAAATAATATGTGAAATTTAATAAAAGCTTTTAATTATGAATATATTATTTTGAAGTTATTTTATAACTGAAAACAGTTTATACAGTAATCTAAAATTGCGAACTGATTTCGAATCACTATTAATTTATATTCACATTTGATTGATTAAAAATGTTTTTTATTTCCAATCTTCAAATTCAAACGCTTCTAATTTTTAATGGCTTAAGTCTTTGAAATTGCATTTCAAAATTCTTTAAATTAAAATGTACAAAATTAAAATCTAAAATAAAATTGTTTTCCAATTGAAAGATTTTCGAAATACGCACTCTAAACTGAATGATAGCACAATTGAAAAAGATAAAAATTCAACTATTTAATTTAAAAAAAAACGGTTAAAATCACAGCTGGACAGTTTTTTTTCTATACATTTGTAAAATTCCCAGTAAAAAAATAAACTCACTGCCATTTCCCGGGTTTTCCCGGTTCTACGGCTTTTTCTCAAATAGGAAGAAATTTACGGTGCAGTGTTTGTAAAATTTGAAATTAAAATTCGGATTGGACAAACGATTTACGTTAAAAAATAAAAAAATAATAAATTTTTTTTAAATTTCGTTACGTTAATTAATTAATGATTTTTAAAACAAAAAGATTAATTTACTACAAACAAAAAACAAAATAAATTTTCAATAAAATTTAAAAGTTTTCAACCAAAAGTTGAATTGTTACCTAAAAAGATAAAAAAAACCTAGTTGTTGATTTTTTAAACCAAAAAGATGAATTTTTAAACAAAAGAGGTAATTGAGAAAGACTTACCCATACTAAGGCCCATTCCTTTGTAATTGTAGACCATGTTTGACATGAGTTTGCTGGCAGCGGCGATAGAAATGCGCTCTCTATTTCTGAGTTCGTACATGCGACATTGCTTTGCTAAAACACGGTCCCAATAAACGCAATCCGCTGCTCCTCCGGCTAAGGTTCCTAGTAAATAATCGTTGATTTCCACGATCTTCTTCATGGTCTGAGATCCTATGAATAACAAAATTTATTTATTCTTTGCCAAAGCAATTTTTCGCTCGAATCAAATGAATCTTAAATAAAACTAAATTTTAAGAAGGCTAGAACATTATGCTAATTACCCTTTCTCCAGAAAAAGAAAAAAAGATTTATTTTCCAACATTTTATTATGGATTTTACAGCAAATCTTATATGACTTGAGAAGGTTGCATATGATCTACAGAATTTTCTTTATTAGAGCGAGAAAGGCCCAGTAAATTCAATATGACTGACACAATTTTTTCCATTTACGTACAATTCCTTAAAATCTGCAAATTTGTTTTGTTAGTGACGAAATATTATTCTCCGCATGTGGAATAATATGACACTGTAATTTTAATCTCTTTTGAGCATTTAAAAAGGATAGAAAATAAAAATATGTTTTCAAAGTATTTCCAAATGAACTATTTATCAAGGTGGAATTAAATTCGACTATTTGAATTTGATTCGAATTTTCGATCAGGCTCCATTTACCACGTTTTCTGGACAATACAATTTTTAAAATGGAGCACTAAAGATTAAAAATGTTCTACTTGAGGTAATAAAAACTGAGCTGCAAATGAAAGCACTCAAAGTGGAACTATTAAATTTTGAAATTTTAAAATTGAAGTTTAAAAGTTTTCAATTTAAACATTTTGTGTTCAAATGCTCAATAATTTACGCGTATAAAATTGAAGGTATTCACATTTTTCAATATAAAAAAATATAAATCCAAGTTATCATTTTCGATGCACTAAATTAAAAGATCAATCCATGAACTTCACAAAATCCAAAATTATATAATTTTAAGGAATTTTAAGCTAGAAGCATTAAATATTGAAAAATTGAAAAAATTTTAACTGCACACTTCATAAATTAGAAATTCAATTATTATCTTTTTGAATAGTTTAAACATCATTAGAAAGCTTTAAAATTTTATTTCCGATTCTTGAGAAATCTAGAATTTGTTTTAAATTTGTTTTAAATTTAAAATTATTTTTGAAATTTTTTCAGTACTTCGAAATATCCATCAAAATTAATTGAATTTTTTTCTATAATTTTTAGAAAATCTTGCACATTTTAGACTCTTTATAATTTTAGTGTATAAACAACAATTGAACATCTATTATTTGTAGACGAAATTTGAGTAATTTTAAGAGATATGTAGAAGTATTGAAAAGATTCAAAAGAATAAAACCATTTTCTTAAGATTCCTAGGAAAATTAAAAATAATTTTTCATTTTGAAAAATTATTTTAAGAGAATATTTAAAAAGTTTTCAAAGATTTAAAAACAATTTTCAAAAAAGATTCTAGAAGATTTTAAGAAAACTTTCTAAAATTTGCATAATAATTTTTTATCTTTTTAAAACTTCGAAATATCTCTTAAATTACTCAAAATTTTTCTACAAATGTTCATATGTAAATTATACATCAAAATTTAAAAATTTCACTTACTAATTAAGCATTTTTCGAAATTTTAACAATTCCAGGTTTTCTGCGTCAAACCATTCATTTAAAGATTCTTTACTTTTAAATATTTGGTTTCAATTTACTTGTCCTAAATAAAAATTTCAATATTGCTAAATATTCAATAATCAATATTTTTTTAATTAAAAATTTCAAATTGAATTGGTTAAAAATGGAATATTTTAGGTTTAATGACTAAGACTGAATATCGTTTTGTCAAATCGTTTTTGTTCACTTTTTATTGCTTAAAGTAAAAATAAATTTTTAAAAATTATTTCTTTATTAAATAAAAATGTTTTTCATCCAAAATTTTCAACATCAAAAAGATTTATTTATTATTTGTTCAAGTTTTTAGGAAAGCGGTTAATTTATATCTGCCCCCCCCCCCCCTTCAAAAAGTAATGTAGCCTTTAGATAAAAGCCGATTTTATGTTTATACTGATTTTTATTTATTTATAGAGAATCAAGTTTCCAATATGCCTATATTATCTACTTGTCCGTGTGGTTAATTACAAACTTCGGTGATAAATCAAGAATTAAAATAAAAAAAGTGATTTTCAGAGAAAGTTTTATAATGTGCCTAATTCCATTTTATGTGACAGCTCATCTGGGTATAATTAAAAATACAAATTTTCAATCAAATTCACGAGTTCTAATAAAAAGAATTTTTTCTTAAATTTTTAAGAAAGTAGTTCAACTTTCAAACCTAGTTCTTGAAGAATTATTAACCAAAAAGTTGAATTTTTAACTAAAAATATGACTTTTAAAACAAAAAGATTAATTTACTACAAACAAAAAAAAATGAATTTTCAATAAAATTTAAAAGTTCTCAATCAAAAGTTGAATTGTTACCTAAAAAGATAAAAGAAAAACCTAGTTGTTGATTTTTTATCAAAAAAGATGAATTTTTAAACAAAAGAGTTAATTTTCTACAGAAAAAAAAAACAAAATATCTTTTGAAAATTGAACAAATATTAACCAAAAGTTGAACTTTCAACTAAAAATAAGATTTATAAACAAGATGAATTTATTACAAAAAAATGAATTTCCAATAAAATTCAAGAATTCTCAACCAAAACATTTAATCTTAAACTCAAAAAGATGAATTTTTTTTAAATTCAAGAGTTCTCTACCAAAAAGTTGCAGTTTCAAATAAAAAAAAAATTTTTAATCAAAAGGATTCATTTTTCTACAAAAAGCCGAATTTTTAATAACATTCAAGACTTTTCAACCAAAACGTTGAATTTTTAACTAAAATCATAAATTTTTAAACAAAACGGTTAACTTACAACCAAAAAACGCAAAATTTCAATAAAATTCAAGAATTCTAAAATTTTTTGAATTTTTCAGAAAGAATAAAAAACTTTTATTTTCATTTTTAAGAAAGTAGTTGAATTTTAAAACCTAGTTGTTAATTTTTTAACCAAAAAGATGAATCTTTAAAGAAAAGGATGAATTTGACAAAGAAAAAAAAACGAAATTTTAATTAAATTGAAGAATTATTATCCAAAACGTTAAACTTTGAACTAAAAATATGATTTTTTAAACAAAAAATTTAATTTACTACAAAAAAAACAACGATTTTTCAATAAAATTCCAGAATTCTTAATCAAAAAATTAAAATTTTCAACTAAAAAAGATTAATTTTTTAACAAAAAGATTAATTTACTATCAAAAAACAAATTTTTTAACAAAGTTCGAGAATTCTGGATCAAAACGTTGAATTTTCAACTAAAAACATCAATTTTGAAACAAAAAGATAAATTTACTACCAAAAAAGACAAATTTGCAACAAAATTTAAGAATTCTAAAAAAAAGCTTAATTTTTAAGAAAGAATTTTTTTTAAATTTTTATTAAAGTAGTTCAACTTTAAAACCTAGTTGTGGATTTTTTTTAACCAAAAAGAGAATTTTGAAAACAAAAGGAATAATTTTCTACAAAAAAATTTTTTTTTAAAGTTGAAGAAATAATAACCAAAAAGTTGAATTTTCAACTAAAAAATAAGATTTGAAAGAAAAGATTAATGTACAGGAAAAAAAACGAACTTTCATTAAAATTCAAGAATTCTCAACCAAAGAGTTAAATTTTCAACTTTAAAAGCTGAATTTTTAAACAAAAAGATTATTTCACTACCAAAAAATATGAATTTGTAACAAAATTCAAAAATTTTGAACCAAGAAGTTGAATTTTAACAAGAAAATAAGAATTTTGGGAGTAAACAATTAATTTATTACAAAAAAAAAGACTTTTTAATAAAATTCATAAACTCTCAACACAAAAGTTAAATTTTCCAACTAAACTAGATTAATTTTCAACAAAAAACGAATATTTAACAAATTATTTCAACTTAAACAAAAAGTTGAAATTTTACTTGAAAAGAACCACTTTCGAAGAAAAATAGAATAGGTAAATTTTCAATTACCAAAGTAATTTTTCAACCAAAAAAAAAAATAGTACAGTTTCCAACCAACGAGATGAATTTTTAATTACAATTTTAAATCGTCAATAAAAAATGGATTTTTCGGAAAGAGGTTCAGCTTTTAAACGTAGTTCAATTTTTAACCAAAAAGATGAATTTGGAACCAACAGATTAATTTACTACCAAAAAAGGAGAATTTTGAAAAAAATTCAGGAAATCTGAACCAAAAAGTTGAATTTTCAACTAGAAAAGAAGATTTTTAATAAAATTCAAGAATTTTCAAACAATAAGTTGAAGTTTCAACTAAAAAAAATTTTTTAACAAAAAGAATAATTTACTACAAAAGAGAAGAATTTTTAACCAAAACGTTAAACTTTCAACTAAAAACATACATTTTAAAATAAAAAGAGTAATTTACTACCAACAAAGACAAACTTTCAATAAAATTCAAGAATTCTGAAAACAAATTTGAATTTTTAGGAAAGAAAGAATTATCTTTAATTTTTAAGAAAGTAATTCAACTTTAAACCCTAGTTGTTGAATTTTTAAACAACTTTTGAATCCAATTCAAGAATTCTGAAACAAAAAGTTTAATTTTGAACTAAAAAAGATGAATAAAAAAAAAAGATTAATTTACTACAAAAAATAATTTTTTAACAAAGTTCGAGAATTCTGAACCAAAACGTTGAACTTTCAACTAAAAACATAAATTTTCAAACAAACAGATTAATTTATTACCAAAAAAGACAAACGTTCAATAAAATTTAAGAATTCTAATAAAAACGTTTAATTTTTAGGAAAGACAGAATTTTCTTTAATTTTTAAGAAAGTAATTCAACTTTATACCCTAGCTGTTGATTTTTTGAAAAAAAAGATGAATTTTTAAACAAAAAGATTAATTTTCTAGAAAATAACTAAGAATTATTAACCAAAGATATGATTTTTTAAATATAAAGATTAATTTACTATCAAAAAAGAAGAAATTTTAACAAAATTCAAGAATTCTGAAGCAGAAAGTTGGATTTTTAAAGAAAAAAAGAAAAATGTTTCAACAGAAATTTTAATTTACTACAAAAAAGACGATTTTTCAAATAAAATTCAAGAGTTCTCAGTCAAAAAGTTAAAGTTTCAACTTAAAAGATGAATTTTCATATTTTTCAATATTAATACCTCGTAGAAAAAAAAACTGGAATAATTTAGAATTCAAAGGGTATTTAAATCAGTTCTTGTTCGAATAATCGCATAAATTTGACTTTACTCCCAGGATTTTTCTTCTAATATAACTATTTGATTAATTTTGGAAGATTTTCGCTAATCGTAAATAGCGACTTAACAATCTTTTTGGGTTCAAAATTGAACTATTTAGTTCAAAGAAGAACTATTTTGTTAAAATTACTTTTTTTTCTTGATATTTCATCATTTTAGTTGAAAAATCTTTATTTTTGTTTGTTCCAAATTTAACTATTTTGTTAAATTTTTAAAACTGAAAATTTAACTATTCCATATTTTGTTAAAAAATAAATTTTTTGTCGAAAATGAATCATTTTGATTAAAACTTCAGTTCTTTCGTTGGAAGTTAGTATTTTTTATTGAAAATTAATTTTTTCGAACACAAATTCAACTATTTTAGTATTCGTTGATTTTTTAAATAGAAATTTAAATATGTTTGGGAAAAAATCCATAACTTTGGCTGGGAATTTAGCTATTTCGTCGAAAATTGATTTTATTTGCTTAAAAACTTATTTCTCAACTAAAAACAACTCTAGGTTATATTTGTGTTTTTAAAATAATAAACTTTACATGTTTCAACCATTTTGGATTTTGATCGAGCTTTACGTCGGTAATTAAATTTTTTTTGAAAGATCATTCGATTTCAAAGAAAATTCATATTTTTAAAATAATTTTAGGATACCTTAAAATTTTACATAAAAAATTGGCATTTTCAAACAAAAATAATAATTTAAATAAGATTTAGAAGCTACTAAAATATTTGAATTATGTTGCCATTTTTCGTCGTAAATTTGTATCTTTAACTCCGGAAATTATATTTAAATGCAGATTTACTAAAGAATATTTACAAATCTGGAAAAATTTAAGGTTGCATTAAGATTTTCCATTAGAAATCGCTTACATATTTTAAACAAAAACCATTAACTTCCACAGGAAGTTTACAATTTCGAACAAATTTTGATGTTATGTTAGTGTTTTTTTGTTTTAAATTGCTATTGTTAATAAAAAATCATTGTATTTTCGATAATATTTAATATTTTTGAACAATAATAAGATACCAATGAAGTTGCCACCAGTGGCTCGGGAATCAACAGCGAGAATAATTCCGTTTTTGTACATAAAACCCAGAGTTGTGGTTCCATGATCAAATTTAATCTTAATGCCCTTTCCAACAGTGTTAGGATCATCAGAAAATTGTGCGAGTTGTGCTGCTGGCTGCAAAAAATTATTTTAAAAAATTAAAAATGGAGTGGCTTAACCTAGACTAACATCAAATGACTTTATAAGACTATACCTGGCCTCGCACTTACTCACTTTGTAGATTAAAAATAATGTAAATAGTAGCAAAAATAATAATAAAATAGTGTCAAAATAGTTTCATAACATTTTTCAAGTATTGAAAATAAACCGCAATGTTTATATAAAATATTATTCAAATTAAAGCATTCAAGATGGAACTTTTAAATGTTGAACTTTCGAAGTCGACGATTTAAAGTTCATTAATTAAAACATTATTTAGTCAAATGCACATTAACTTACACACATAAAAGAGAAAGTATTAACACTTTTTTATTGAATTATTTTCAATTAAATGCAGTTAAACTGAATAATTTAGACTTTTTGAATTTTATAAATTGTAGAACTCAAAGATTCAGATTCAGTTCTAAAAATATAAATCCATGTTATAATATTTTCAATAATCTAAATTTAAAAATCAATCAATATATTTTTAAAAAATTTATATTTTAAAAAATTTTAAGCTAGAACCATTACTTTTTTTTTAAACTGAACCTTTTTTACATTAGAAGTTAAATTATTTTAAATAGTTTAGATATCCTTAAAAATTTTCAAAATTTTACTACAAAGTCTTGAAAAAATCTGGCAAAAATTATATATTGTTTTAAATTAGACCATAGCTATTTGTACGGGAATTTCGGTACGAATAGTCCGATTTTTTCGGAACACACACTTCGTTTAAATTATTTGATATCATTTCAAGTTTTAAATAAATTTGGAATCTTTTCAAAACCTCTAAATATCGCCAAAAATTACTCGAAAATTCTACAAATAATAAGGAGTCAATTGTTATTTATACATCAAAATTCAACAAATGAAACATTTTTTAAACAAAAAAATTTAAATCGTGATGGTCAAAGTTTAAAAGTTCCTTGAAATTTTAATCATTCAAGGCTTTCTATTTAAAAAAATTCAGTTTTAAATAATTTACATTTTTTTACGAATTAAGGCTTTTGAATTTAACCAGTTCAATTTTTAACACTAAAATCTCGAAATTCTGAAATTTTTGAACGAATTTAGAATCGTCCTAACAAATCAATTATTGTTCACTTTTTTATACTTTATATACAGTTCAATTTTTAAAATAATTAATTTATATTTATAGTTGATCGAGTAAACATTTTTTGTCTCCAAAATGTTCAATGACAAACGCTTTTAATTTGGTTGTTTTTTAAGTCTTCCTAGACTGAATTTTAAAATTCTTTAAATTTAAAATGTACGCTTAAAAATAAAAATCTAAAATAGAAAATTTGTTTAAGTAAAAGATTTTCGAATTACGCTTTATAAACTGAATGGTATAATTAAAGAAGATACAAATTCAACTAATTATTTTAAAAATCGTTAAAATCGAATTTTAACAGATTTTTCTTCTAAAATTTTCGGATTCTAATTTTTCCACTTAAATGCGATCTGAATTAATAGAATCCAATAAGAAAATACAAATATTTTTTAACACAAAGTCTACTATTAAATTTTTCTTTAAAAATTAATTTCTTTAAAAGTAAAACATGTTATTATTTGGTACAAAATTCAATTACTTTATTGAAGATTCAACTGGATTGTTGAAAATTCGTCCTTTTGACTTAAAAATTAAACCATTTCGTAGAAAATTGAACTCTTTGATAGAAAATTAAACGGTTTGGTTGGAATTTACCTTTTTTGTTAAAAATCGAACTTTTTTGTAGAAAATCAATTTCTAATAGTTAAAAATGCAAAATTGTTTTTTTTTATTCTTTGGTGCTAATTATAATTACATACGTTTTCAACTAAATACTTTGAACGATGGGTGCCATGCTAGTCCAAATAGTTGATTTTTTTAACCATAAGAGACCAATTTTGATAAAAAAATGAATTAATTAAACATTCATTTAGGAGAATTAATTTTCAATAAAAGAAGAACGAATTTTGTAAAAAATTAGAAATTTCCCAAGTGAGGCTACGATTTTTGACGTTGAAGGGAAAATTAAGTTATTATGGCAAAAAAACTACTCATTAGTATTAAATGACGTTATAATCTTTTTGCTCACAGAAACTCACTATCAGCTAGAATTATTTCATCTGCACTTATAGAACGGAAATAATTCTATTAATATTTAATTCATCATTCTAAACAATGCTTATAAACAAATTCTTACTACTGTTTTTGCTTATAAAAAAATTGTTTATTTCACTCTAATTGCTAAGATTTTTCATAAGAGTCATAATGCATAACCAAAAATTAGCATAATATAACATTCCCTGTTTGTATAAACAAATGTCCCACATGGACATTTTAACGTAGAAAAAACGGTTTTCTTCAATTATTATTGCAATTATATTTCTTGCAATGATTATCCAAAGAAAATGTTCAAAAAATAATATACGTTTCTTTCACTGAAATTATCCAATAATAAACTAACAATTTTCTTAATGGTTAGTAACAATTTCTATTTAAAAAAATACAATAATCTTCCCTTCGATCTTATAAAAAAAAACTATTTCTTGGACGAGACTGATCTATTTATTAGTATTGTTGGCAATTAATAAATAAACAATCAAGTCAAACAATAAAATTTTTTGTAACGTTTCATTCAAAATTCTCTATAATACTTCATGGAAAAAATTCTTGCCGAAAAGATTTTATTCTTTATTAAATTTTAGATAAATGATACAAAACCTATTAACTTATGCTAATTTTTCGTTATAAACATTTGCATCAATTTTTCATAAATGGTTAACGAAAAACTAATTTATTAATCAAACGAAGCGGAAATGTTCAAACGCACATTGTAAATAAACAAATGCACTTTTCTAAAAAAATGTATAACATGGCTTAATACAAACCACCATATTATTTTCCAATACTTAATTTTAATTTCCCTTTCAGCGTAAAAAATTGTGGGCTCACTTGGGAAAATTCTACTAAGAAGAAATGAATATTATATCAAATTGTTGAGCTTTAAAGACAAAAAAAAAAGATTTTTTTACAACACCGTTTAATTTTGTATAAAATAGTTGAATTTTAAACAAAATTGTTAAAACTTCAAGCAAAATAGTTAATTTTTCGGTAAAAAAATAGTTAAAAAAAGGAATTTTCAATTAAAACTATGACTCTTCAATAGAAAAGAAGAAATTAAAAAAAAGTAGTTCAACTTCTAACCAAGGAGTTGAATTTTCGAATTAACAGATTAATCTTCAACGAAATCTGTAATAGTTATAATTTCAACAACAAAATGCAATAAAAATAAATGAACTGTTGGGTTTAATCAACAAAGGCGAATTTTAAACAAAAAGATTTAATTTTTAACCAAATTAATTAATTTTATTCTAAAAAAGACGAATTTTCAACAAATTAAAAGAACAATTTCCATCAAATAGTTTAATTTTCTAACAAATTGTTGGAATTTCGAGCCAAAACTACGAATGTTCTACAAAACAGTTAAATTTTCAACCCACAAATGTGACTTTTCAACAAAAAAGTTAATGTTCAATCGAAGCAGGTTAATTCGAAGGTTAATTTTTAACGAGATAGTAAACATTTTTAAGCCGAAAACGGTGAAATTTTTAAAGAAAGTAAATTTTTAAACCAAAAAAGATCAATTTTAACTGAAAATGAAGTAGTTAGATTTTTATTGAGGAGAATTCAATAATAAATTCAATAAAAGGAAAATGATTTTGCAAAAAAGAGTTTAATTTTATACAAAATAGTGGAATTTTATACTAAATTTTTTAATTTTTAAGCAAAAGAAAAACGAATGTTTAGCCCGACATTATGAAATTTGAGCAAAAAAGTTAATTTACAAATAATAAGTTGAATTTTTAAACATAGTAGTTAATATTTTTTCAACTAAAATTATCAATCTTACAACAGAAATGAACTTTTCAGAAAGTAGTTAAACTTTTAATCAATGTGTTGAAAAAAATAAAAAACAGATTAAACCAACAAAGAGGAATTTTTATCAAAATACTTGAATTTCAACCAAATTATATTAATTTGTTTTTACCAGAAAATGCGAATTTTTAATGAAATAAAACAATTTTCAACCAAATAGTTAAATTTATAATTTATGTATGTAATTTTTTTTACCAAAAACGGCGAAATTTCTACAGAAAGAGATTAACATTTTTACCAAAAAGATAAATCTAGAATAAAATCGTTAAATTTTCAACCAATAAAAAATTTATTAGTAATGAAAAAAAGTGTTTTCAATGAAATTGTTGAATTTTTAAACTGAAAATATCAGTCTTTAACTAGAAATGAAGTAGTTAAATTTTTATCAAGGAGACTTAATTTTCCTTTAAACAAAAAATGATTTTATACAAAAAAGTTTAATTTTGTACAAAATAGTTGAATTTCACACCAAATTGGTGTATTTGTAAGCAAAAGAACAACGAATGGCCGACAATATTAATTTAGAACAAAAAAATTACCTTATAAACAATCAGTTAAAGTTTCAACACTGTGATAAAATTTTTAGTTAAAAAAATTACTTTTGAATATAAAAAAAAACAACGAATTTTCAACTAAAGTTATAAGTCTTACACAAAAAAATAAATTTTTAGAAATTGGATCAAATTTCAACAAAGGAGCCGGAAAAAATAAAGATAAACAATTGTATTCAACCAACAAAGACGATTTTTAAACAACATACTTTATTTTTTATCCAAACAGTAGTATTTTGAAGAAAAAAACGGGGGTATTTCAATTTTCTTTTAATCTTCAAACATTAAAGAAAAAATTGTGACACTATTTACATTATTTTCAATCGCTAAAGTTAGTCCAAGACCTCCCTAGGCCAAAATCAGGCCCAAAGAAAATAACCAAAAATGCAAAAAATTCACCATGAAGAACATAACCTAAAAATCCTAGATTGCAATGAACGACCTTAAATACGATTATGTCCAATTATATTCGAATTTCCGAAAAGGGACAAGCAAACAGTGTTTATAATATCCATATTTCCTAGCTTTGAAGACATTATTTACTAAATTTCTCAAAATTCGGTAGATGATGGTGCACTTTTTGGAGTAAAGAGCAAATTCGTCCAACAAAAAATAATGTACTTACGTTAGCATAAGGAGGCACAGCTAGTTGAAGATTGTTAGAAAAATTACGAAAGTCGATTTCGCTATCGACATTTTCATTTTCCTCCGTTGTTTTAAAATTCACGAAAGAATTGAGACCACAAACTTCAGCGAGCGCCATGATTAACGTGTTTCCTAGCCGTTTCTCTTCGACTTGTCATTTGTCGAACTTACCGATCGCTTTCAACATAGTTTGCTTAACAGCCGTTAGAGCAAAAGTTATCGGCTGAGCCTTCTAAGCGACGAAAAACACCGAGAGATATCTCTAGTTGTACCTTTTTATTTTCGGTGCGGAACTTTAAGCGGGAAGACCGAACAAGGAGTCTCAAATATAACGACCGAATTAGTATATTTTCGAAAATTCCGTGTTACAATTTAATCGTAATTCAGTTAATTGCGGGTTTCGATAACACGAGTGCATCAGTAATTTTCTAAGGTTCATTAATGATTATCGAGTAAAGGTAATTTTGGTTCATTATAACCTTCATTATTTTCATTCGTTTTTCGACTAAAATATACCTAGAATCTAGAATATATTTACATTTTCCATTCATTCTCAATTTAAAATAATAATAAATTACTGGCATTCAGAATTTTTTTATTTTAAAAGACATTCCTGAATGTTTTTAATACATTTTATAGGTTATATTTACGATTGCTGCTCTAAAAAACCATTCGTTTTTTCGAAACTTTAGATTAAAATCAAAATATTTATACACAATGCCCGGAAGGGGGCGGGGATCAAAAACAGTTTCCCCCTTTGCAAAATTCCCGAAATATAAATAATACACCAAAATTTTTTTGTCTGGAAACGGCCTTGCTTACAAAATTTCTGCAAATGGATTACCTACTATGTAAATTTACTTTTTTATAAGTATGTCAAATAAATTATCATTACATTTTGCGCGCTAATTTTCAATTCACGAATTTCTCGGCAAACTGCTCTCATAAGAGATGAAATTTTACAACAGCTAATTTATAACAACGGAATTAAATTTGCGACGTATGTTTTTTAAGTATATAAGCTTAAATCAGCATTCATCATACATTTAAAGGTCGTTTAATTTTTTTTTTTTTAATTTAAAGAGATTTCTTTTATAATGTTTTCTTGCATGGAGATCTCAATATTGATCATTTATAAGCATGGAAGTATTAACTTTCAAAACATTATTATGCTTCTTATGAATCCTCAGGAAAATATTTTAAGAACTAAAAATTTGTAGATAAAAATGCCAAGTAAAATGTGTGAAAAATATAATTTTTTACCTTTTTGTCCATGTTACAAAATTGAATGAATTATGAATATATGTGCGATGAAATGAAAGATTTTAGTTTGAATTTCGAAAATA
>NC_046664.1:48630006-48650032 GCF_010883055.1 Belonocnema kinseyi
AGCTTAATCTTCTTCAAACTTGGTAGAAGAAAAAGTGGGAATCATAAATTAATGTTTGAGCAGCTAATATGAGTCCAATTTTTTTTTTTTTTAATTGGAAGCGGGACATTTTTTTGTTTTAAAGAGTTTTATTGAGTTGGAAAGGCGGAATTTTTGGTTCTAATTTTTCTTGATTTGGAAGAGGAATATTTTTTGTTGTTGAGATTTTATATAGGGAAGGGACAAAATTTTGGTTTTCAAGTTTTTCATTTCATAAAAGTCACTTATTTTGTTTACATTTTTTTTTATTAATTTAAAGTGGAGAAAATATCGGTTTAAGTTTTGTTCTGCATTGGAAAAGAAACTTTTTTATTTTTAAGTTTTTTGTCGATCGGGAAAATTCAATTCCTTTATTTTGAACATTCTTACCGAGTTAGAAAGGGAAAAAAATTTGGTTTTCAATTGATTAAAAGTCACTTCTTTTGCTTTGCAAATTTCTATTGAATTGAAAGGGACGCTATTTTGGTTTAAATTTTTTTCGTTATTCGAAAAGGAACATTTTGTTGTTTCTAACATTTTTATCGAACGAGAAAGGCAATTCTTTTGGTTTGAACATTTTTATCGAGTTCGAAGGGAGGAAATGTTGTTTTTAAATTTTTGCAGCATTGGAAGAGGAACATTTTTTTTATTTTTGAAATCTTTTCATGTTATAAAGGAGATAATTTAGGAGAATTTTTTTTTGTTTTTAAGGTTTCTTAACATTTTTTATTTTTATGATTTCTTATAATTTTTTTATTTTTAAGATTTTTATTAAGTTGAAAAGGAGAAAATTTAGGCTATTGGTTTTCTCCGATAAAAAAGGAACACTTTTAAAATTATTTTTATTAAGTTGCTAATGACAAAAGTTTTGGTTTTCAAGTTTTTACAATCTGAAAAGATACTTTTTTGTTTCAAACATTTTTATCGAGTTGCAAGTAAGGAAATTTCAGTTTAAATTTGGCCTGAAATGAAAGAGGAACATCTTTTTACTTTAAGATTTTTTAACGAGTTGGAAGCGAGAGAATTTTGGGTTTTCAAATTTTTAATGTCTGGAAAAGGAACTTGTTTTGTTTCAAATATTGGCATTGAGTTTAAAGGGAGAAAATTTGAGTTATAATTTTTCTGCATTGAGAAAGGAACATTTTTAAAAATGATTTTCATTCATTTTCAAGTGATGAAGTTTTAATTTTCAAGTTTTTTCTCAATTTGAAAAGGCATTAATTTGTTTGGAATTTTTTATCGACTTTAAAGGGAGAAAATTTGGTTGGAATTTTCCCTGAGTTGAAAAAGGAACATTTTTTATTCAAAAAATTCTTTATCCTGTTAGAAGAGAGAAAATTTTGGGTCCTCAATTTTTTCGAATCTGTAAAAGGTATTTCTTTTGTTTTTACCATTATTATTGATATGGAAGGGACGAAATTTTGTTCATATTTTTTTCTGCAAGGAAAGAGGAACATTTTTTTATTTTAAAAATTGTTATCGAGTTGCAAAGGAAAGAATGTAGGAAGGGAGGACATTTTTAATTTAAATTTTGCTGCATTGGTAATTGGAAAAGGCACTTCTTTGGTTTCCTGTTTTTTATTGAGAGGAATGGGAGAAAATTATGGTTATAATTTTGGTATGAATTAGAAAAGGAACATTCATTATTTAAAAAATTTGGGTCGAATTGCAAAGGAAAAAATGTTTGTTTTCAAGTCTTTCTACTCAGGAAAAGGCACTTCATTTGCTTAAACATTTTTATTGAGTTGGAAGTGAGAAAATTGTGGTTAATTTTTTTCTTAACGGAAAAGAAACTTAGTTGGTTTTTAACAATTTTGGTTCGTTAAAAGTAAGAAAATGTAAGTTCTTAATTTGTTTTTTATGAATTGAAAGAGGGAATTTTCTTGTTTTAAAATTTTTAGTGAATGGATGAGGAACAAATTTAGTATTATTAATATTCAGAGAAAAGGACGGAATTTTTTTTCAACATTATCCTGAAAGTAGAGAGGAAACTATCGTTTAATTAATCTTTAGTACATAAAAGTTTAAAATGTACAATTTTGCAGTTCAGTGGCATTCATGTTTAAAATGTTAATTTAAATTATTGAAAGTTTGAATAAAAAAACTTCTGAATTATTTATTTTTTACGCTTGAATTAAAAAATGTTAATACTCAAAAGTGTTCCGCTTTGAGTGCTTTATTTGCAGTGTAATCATTTTTTGTTTGTTATAAATTATAAAATGATATCATCCAATTTCACTGAATTTTTTTTTCTCCATTTTTCAGTCTGCTGATTTTTTGGGGCTTCAAACTCTCAGCTTTAATCAAATAAGGTAAGAATATATTTACAGAGTAAATCTAAGTTGACGACCTTTCGTAAAATTCTTATCAATTTTCAAGGCATGCGGATATAATAGTCAGTCAAACTAACAAGTTGATACAAGGTCTTATTTGTGTCTTTAATAAACACAGGCTTCCATATTTCAAACTTTTTTACTTTCTGATAATTTTTTTTAGGTAATGCTACTTTTTTGCTACTTTTTCAGTAAAACGATATAATAAAACTCACAATTTTCAGTTTCTTAAAATAAAAAATTGAAGAAAAGTATGGCTAAGGAAAATACTCGACATACAAAATGATATCAATAAGAAAATAGTAGAAATAGAACAAAAGAAACAAAAGATATTGTTTATTCACCTCTAAAAACTTTTTTTTTTAATTGACAAGAACGAAAATATAGCACATTTTGCTAATGCGTAAATTAATTATATTTTCTCAGAACCCTTATTAAGAAGGGCGATTAAAAAAATATCATGAAAAAATTTTACTTGCAAAACTACTTTTTTTTACTTTTTTAAGGAAATTTTTGTTTCTTTAGAAGGATACTTTTTGGATCTGTTTTTTTAGTTCTAAACAGTTTCTAATTTCTATTTTTTTTAAATAATTTCTTGAAGTATTAGCTATCAAGAAAAAATATTTTTGCTACCACATTTGCTCCGCGCTTAAATTTTACTCTCATTTTAAACATTTTTTGAAAGGGAATCCATTTCTACTATTTTTGCCAATAAAAATTCGAAACATGCAGATCATACTTAAGTCTACCAAAAAAAAAATCCTAGGAAATTTTTGAGAAAAAACAATTTTTAGAGGAAATGAGAAAGAATTAAATTTTTTGTTGCATTTTTATGTTTTCCTGCTGATATTTTTTGTCAAAATTCTAGACAAAAATGTTGTTATATGATGCCTTGTCACTACTGGTATTTTTCCAAATTGATGTGCATCCCTAATGAATGTGACATCAGCTTATCATTCTCTTATTATTTCAAATAATTATCATTTCTAAAATTATCATAACTCGGTTCATTGGAATCAAAGTGCAAAATACGATTATCATCAGCTGGTTTGAATTTAATTCCAGAAATTAATGCATATAAGGAAAATATTTTGGGGGCCATACAGATAATAATTTCACGTCACTTTTAACCAGTCCCTATCTGTGTACTCGCTGTGTGTACATACATAAGACTTAAATGCATTTAGAGAAAAATTAACTTTATAATTTTAAAAAAACAACTAAATTTTCAAATTTTAAAATTCTGGGTAAAACTCATATGGAGGAAAATGAGTGGAAATATAATATATAATTGCTTTTAATATGTAGAAACTATGTAATTTTTTGGCCTAGGCATTCAGAGTTTTTTACTTTTAGGCTTTGAAAATTAACAATTTCAAATTAGAAGAGCTTGAAACTATAAAAGTTCTATGTAAGTGTTATCTAAAGTGACTAGATAGGTTTTTCTACTAAAGCTAAGAATTAAAAAGATTCAAGGTAAAAAATAAGCAAATAAACTGTCAGCTCCCAGTTCTTTCACGGTCATTTCCTGGTTTTTATAACTCAAGAGCAATTAAATTTCATTCATTCTTTTTCCTCAAATTAAAAAAAAAATTGATTTTTAATTACCCTTTTAGAGAAATGAAAGGTAGCATTCCACAAGGGTTTGAACTACAAATTTGCAACAAGAAAGACATTATTAGTTGAAAAAATCAAAAAAATCTAATACACATCCCGATGAAATGATTTTTTTAAGATTAAGGTTAGATTAGCATGTGATGATGGTCTAAATTTTAATTGGTTCTAAGCTTTTTTTGAGCACTAAAATATAACCAAACAATGGTCTCTTTTATTTTAACACTAAAAAATAAAACAATTTTTTTAAATTAGAATTGTTTTATGCTTTAGGATTTAATTTTTAAATGTGCACAGTTAAGTGTTTAGTTTTACTTCGTGCATTTAAAAGTTATTTAATAGGTATGGTTTTTAGTTGTTTCTGTTTCAAATTACATAATCGTTTGAAATTAAACAATTTACATTTTCAGATATTATACAATTTCCATATAATTTCAATTCAACAATTTCTTCATTATCAATTGTACTTGTATATTTTTCAAATATAAACAGTTTTCAATTTTAGATGAAAAAAGCAATATTTATGAAAACAGTTAAGATCTCAAGATACTTAAAAAGTATTGAAATCCATCAAAATATTAAACTTATGAAAGTAAGAGTTTTTTCGAACATATATCTTACTAACTAGAATTAATCAATTCTTAAATTATTATTCTCGTTTTAAACATTTATTAAACTCTTACTATTTAAAAATGTGATTTAATCAATAATTTAATAAATAGTAGTAATCATACTAATAATAAATAATAATCATTTAAGCAATAATTTAATTGACTCTTAGGATGTCCAAAGATTTCTTGGTATTTTAAATAGTTTTAGCAAAGTTATAAAGAATTTTAAAGAAAAAAATTTTTTATTTCAAGGGATTTCTACGGATTTCAAAAATATGAAGGGACATTAAATACATACAAAAATTTCAAAGGATTTTAAAGATCTTAAGATATTTTAAAAGGTTTCAAAGAATTTCAAAAGATTTTGTAAAAAAATTTGTTGCTATGGGTTTTTAAATACTTTATGTTTTCATTATTATAAAATAAAAATGCAGGAACGCGAACGCGCGCTTCGTGAACGTGCATTTTAATCGAACCGTTTTTTAGATATTGAATAATATCAATTGAATTCATGCCCAAGAAATTTAAAATGATTTAAACTTATTTTAATGGATTTTTAACATTACAAGAGATTTTAAATAATTTCTAGGGAGCTTTAAGGAATTCATTAAATTTAATTTAAAAGGATTTCTACGGATTTCAACGTTTATATATAATAATCAATTATTTAACACGTTTTATGGTTTCTCTGGCTTTTTATGGACGACTGATACCGATATTGACGAACCGATACTGTAAAATTCCCGCATTGGAAAATTCCCAAGTAATAAAATTGTCGAATTATAAAATACCCGAACTAGAAAAATCCCGAATCGTAGAATTCCTGAATGTAAACAATAAAAAAATTTATATTTAAATAAATATTATTTATTTATTAAAAAACAATGATATAATATTTTTATGAAAGAAATTTTGTTTACTGTTTAAAGTTTTTAAGAATATTGCTTGAATTTGAAATAACAATTGTTGCATAACAATAGAATAAAATAATACATTTTTAAAAATGTGCGCCTCGAACGAAAAAAAAATTTCTTCCCGAATTTTCTGCTAAACTGATAACATTTTCCAAATAAACTTTGCAGGGTAATTACACCCTGCAAAGTTTATTTGGAAATTTGTCTTTAATATTTTTTACATCCGAAAATCCAATTTTTAAGAAAGTTTTTTGCAATTAAAAAAAATAATATGCACATTTTGAAATAACATTTTCTTATCAGAAGAATAATTTTTTGAATTATTTTAATCTTAAATGAAAAGAAAAATTTTAGAAAATTTTATACAATAAGAAATTATATGAAAAAATTATTGGACCATTGTACTTTTAATAAATAAATAAGATCAATTAAAAACAATTTTGTTAATTGTTTAAATATTCGGGAATTTTATAATTCGGGATTTTTGTTCCTTTGGAAAAAAACTATAAAATTTCTTATAAAAAGATTGTTTCTTCTTTTCAAAGCATAAGAATAAATGTTAAATCTTTCCCCTATTTTCCCACTTTTTGTCAAAAATTACCCCAATTCCACTTTTTTGAGCTATTTTTTTCGCTGTAATCCCTGGCAAGAGAGAAAAAGAACGTTTTCGTAGAAATTTTCAGAAAGTATAACTTTTGTTCGCTCACTTTTTTCATATTTCATCTTGTTTTTGCAAAGCAAGATAAACTCTAATGAGATATATTCACCATGAACCTGAAACAAAATTAAGATTAAAAAAAATGTTGAAAGAAAATTTGGTTAATTTTCAAAGTTTTTAACATTTTCACGTTGATTTCAAAAATGAATGGATAGCTATTTCAGAATCCAAAAGAAAATATCCAATATCCATATTGGTATAGATACTAAAACAGCCTAAAATTTGTTTTCGATAAATTCTTGATAAGCGTCGTCATCAATTTTAAAAGTCCCTATACTCCTAGTTTTGTTGAAAAAAAATTTTCATTAATTCAGTGAAACAGGTATCGCCTAAATTTCTCTGAAACGTTTTGCTTCCGGATACGATTCTGTGACGGGCATGCACCTGCCCGACCCGAATTGAATTCGACTTGTCTCATTTGTTTAAAAATTCCATTTTTGAGGAAGTTTTTGGTCTTTTCTGTAAAACTTAGAAAATCTGGGTTAACCCCTTATTACACGCTACCTTTCAAATCTCGAATACAGAAATATGCCTGAGTTTGTAGATTGTAGAATAATCTTCCGAGGCGTGTCTTATTTTATAAGAGAAATTCTCAAATGACTGATAAGACCATATGGGGAAGAGAAAGACGAACGTACAGAGTTTAATAACGCACATCAGAAAGATAAAAGAGGACGTACTGCTTCCAGAAAAGTGTTCTTTTTTATACAACCCTGTCCACGAAAACATGTTTTGAACAGGGCACAAATATTAATCACGCGTTTTGTTTCGATGATGAGTGCTTTCTTTTAGTCGTTTTTATTTTTCGATGATTATTTCTCTGAGAGAATTTCCGTTTTTAAAAAAATCTTGTGTAAACACCAGGAAACTCCCAACTGAAATGCGTATCATTAAAAGGCGGCGGTGGTTAACTTATCCAATCTTCTGACCTCGGCGAACTTAAACTGCGATAACACCTTCATGAGCACGTTGTTATCGACAACTTTATCCAGCTCATTCCCGGGCAAGGGAGTGTTACTAGGCATATTATCATTGGTGATGCTGCATTTTATTTTCAGCCGTATTAAACAATTCGCAGATCATCGGTTCGTCATTTTATTCATTTCCAAGTTTACCGATGAGGGGTCTTCCATAAAATACGTTACAAATATTAAAGACAAAATAGGCTGCTTTTTAGCCTATTTTTTGGACCTCGCTAGCGACCTAGAGAAAAAATATAAAAATATGTTACATGTATAAAATTACTAGCCATTGAAACACTAATTATAAATAATTACCACTAATTACCACTAATTTTAAAATAATTTTTTATTTTATTTTGTATATAAAATAAACATATAAAAGTAAATTCACGTATTTTCTTGATCGATACGGAGTTGATGTGGTATGTTCTAATTTTTAATTTTGTGGGGGTCTTCTCAACCACTAAATAGGGCTAATTTTTTTTAATTAAAAAAATCGAAAAGTGATAGTTATTTTGGTTTTCAATAACGAGTAATTTCATATCTGTACTATATTTTTACCTCCCCCATCCTCAATCCGAAAATTAACGTAGCCCAGAATTCTTTCAAATCCGGGAAAATCGGGTGATTTTTTACGAATGTAGGACACTGATAGGTGCGTAAATTCTTTTGAATAAAATGAATGTAAGGATTCGTACTGAACACTTTCAACTTCTAAGATTTCAGGTCGGAATATATTGCATTTTCCACCAAAAAGTTGAATTTTCGACCCAACAAGATTTTCAAACAAAATAGATTAATTTTTAAACACAAAAAGATGAATTTCCAACAACATAAAAATTAATTATTAATCAAACGGTTCTATTAATAATCAAACAGTTAAAATTTCAAGCCAAAAAAGTTCATTTTCAACTAAGAAAAATAATTTTTGTACCATTAATGATAAATTGTCTACCAATGGATGAATTTTTAACAAAATAGTTGACTCTTTTAACAAATATATGAAGTTTTAATAAAAAAAGATGAACTTTGAACCATATATGTCGTTGAATTTTCAGCTGAAAAAAATATTTAAAAAAACGAATTTTTTAATTTTTCGTTTAAAGAAACCGAATTTCAAACTTTTGAATGAATCCAGAAAAGAATAAGTTTCATTCAAATAGTTAATTTTTTTATCGAATTGTTTATTTTTTAAGCCAAACAGATGGATCTTCTACAAAACTGATCAATTTTCAATAAAATTATAAATCAACAAGAGCAATTTGTTAAATTATAGTAGTGGAATTTTCAACTAAAAAAGATTTTTTTAAACCAAAAATGTAATAGTAAAAATTATCAGTTAAAATGTTTTCATTTCAAATTGTCAACCTGTTAAATTAAACAAAAAAGACGATTTTTTTACCAAATAGCTTGATTTACAACCAAAAATATTAATTCTCAACCAAAGAAATACTTTAAAAGTAAATAGTTGCATTTTTAACTAGAAAAGATTTTTTGTTTTGAACCAAAAATGCAGAGGTCAACATTTTTAGTTTGAAAAGTTAATAAAAAACGCAAGCCTTTAACCTGTTAATTTAAACATAAAAAAAGGATTTTTTGCCAAAAAACTAAATTTATGACGACAAATAGGAATTTTTAACAAAAAAGATAATTTAAAAAAAAATGGTTCGATTTTCTACCAAATTATTGAATTTCCACACCAAATAGACGAATTTTCTTTAAAAAAGATCAACTTTTAACTAAAATTATGCACCATTTGTTTTATAAGCAGTTAATCTCTATACCAAGCAGTGGATTTTTCAACATAAAATACGAGTTTTTAACAGATCAGGTAAATCCTCAACCAAAACCAATTCTATTGAATATTTAAAATTTCCAATAAAATGATTTAAAATTAAACTTCTCAGAAAAAGCACGAATTCCAACAAAATACATAAAATTTTAGTCAAACTGTTGAATGTTCAACTAGAAAAGATCAATTTTTAATTAAAAATACCATGTTACAACAAAAATCGAAGTAGTTACATTTTAAGTTAAAAAATTCCTTCTCAATAACAAAAGGAAATAAATTTGAACAAAACAATTCCATGTTCAACCAAATAGATGAATTTTCTACTGTAAAAGATGAATTTTCAATCCAAAAGGACGAAATTTTAGCAAACCAGTTGAATTTTCATCCGAAAACGCTGACTATCAAAATAATTTACTTTTTGTCCTACAAAAGGTGTATTTTAAACAAATGGTCGAAATTTGTATACCAAAAAAAATTAAAATTCAAGAAAAACTATTGGAATCTCAAGTCAAAAAGACGAATTTTTTAGAAGATAGTTGAATTTTCGACTCTAAAATTTGAATTTTCAACAAAATCATTCATTTTCAACCAAATAGTTTAATTTTCTACCAGAATGTAGAATTTTAAAGCCAAAATGACACATTTTCTACGTAACAGATAATTTTTTAACTAAAATGATGCATAAATTGTAAGAATTAAAAAAAAAGCAGTTAGACTTCAAACAATTTAAACCAAGTACAGTGAAAATCGGATACTGTGCCGGTTTCGAGGCTCGCGGTGGTGCGGAGCAAACCCAATTAAGTTCCGCTCCGCTGTTGTTTGGTCACGCTTGAGTAACGACCTCTCACCCCGCGCAGCTCCTTTAACTCGTAATTTCGGCTCGGCGTCAATTCTTGGAAGAACTATATCAGGGGGGCCCTGTATCAGAGTTCAACTACGTTTTATGGTAAAAAACGAGTTTTCAACGCTTACGTTTTCAAATAAAATGATAAACTTTTAAGAAAAAAAAAATTATTTTAACAAAACAGTTCAACCCAAAAGATGATTTTCTAACCAAGAAGATTCATTTTCTAAAAATGGAATAGTTAATTTTTCAACATTCAAAAGTACATAACTAACCGACATTTTCCAAATTTGTGTATGGCGAAGAAAAAACACTCCTATTCTGCTTATTCTCAGAATTATATCCATTAAAATTAAGAAACCGATAGTTTATCGCCTAAGAAACATTACTGGGAAGTTTTGTTATAAAATTTGTAATTGTGTAATAAAGATTGGCCGGCAAATTTTGCAATTACCAAACCCCAGTGGTTAGTTGCGTTCAAAACGACCTAACTGCTTTTCCGCAGCGCGAAAGTTCTGCGGAAATTTATGTAAAGTATTTGTTGGCAATGTTCAGATTATTTAACAGTAAATAAATGGAAAAAGAAATAAATGGGAATAGCAAACTACGGTTTCACACACAAACACTCACAAGTGAAGAACACAACTTTATTTTAAATAAAACACATAGGTTTATTCAAGTAAACGGATTATACACTTTAAACTGGGGAATCGATATGGAGAGATAAAAATACCTTAAGATGGCAATGCAAAAAGAAAGAATCACTAAATTACTCTGAGGATAGACTTTAGGCGCCGATGGTCACGCTCAAACTGACTGATGTACCGAAGGACCAGGATGACAGTCCTTCGAGTCCTTAGAATTTAGACCTAATAATCTGTATATTACGTTTAACACTCTAAGCTTCCTCTACAATAATAATGACACTAAATCGTTACATATCTAGCAGTATTACATAAGTACTTTATTGTTAGAAATTTTTAAAAAATGCGGAAATTTATGTAAATCTTGAAAAATTGTAAGAATTTCAGGGATTCATTGAAATTGTAAAAATTCGTAAAAATGACGGAAATTCATGATTTAAAAAATCATACACGGTAACAAAAATTGACCTGTGATAGGGATATTATTCCTTATTATAGCCAAACATTTAGCTGAAAACGAACGAAGGAATTTCGAAAGATCCCTGGATCAGCGAAAATGAATATCCTTGACCATTTTTTATATACCAGGGATATCGTATAGTCAACCCCCTAATAAGTATAGCTGTAATAGGGATATTAAGAATAGGTGTCTGAAGCAATTATCGGAAGAGCGCCGGTGCATTATGGGAGCAGCGAAATAAAATGGCGACGGACTAATCGGGAGCACTGACAGTTGAGATTTACTTTGGACAATTAAACGCTTTTTACCACTTAAAATGTGCGCGATTGTTAATATTAAATGGAGTTTATGATGCAGTAATAATAATTTACATTTGTTTCGATTGTAGGCGATAACTATATTGAAATATCAAGAAACGCGATAAAAACAACAAACTTGACCTCCAAATGCATTACACGGATTTCAGGGAAATTCATTTTCGCGATACCAGACCAAAAAATGGCTACTGTAAGTTAATATATTTCTATAACAACTAAATTTTTTTTCTAATCTGAAGATAATACAATTATACATAATGTGTCGAAAATAATAAACTTTCAAACTTAGCAATTTTGTCCAAATTCCTGATTTACGAGAACAATTTACATAAAGTAACTACATGTGTAACTCTTCTAACTAAACGTTTTACCTAATCCAAGCGTACACTTTCTTTGAGTTTAATATATTCTCGATTCACTCATTCGCCTCAAAAAAAATTTTTCCGTTTAGATATATCATGTAATTAGATAAATATATTAAAATTGTAGACATAAATCGAAATTTTAGTGGCTTATTGGAAATTTAAAAAAGATTTAAATGATAGAAATTGGTTTTTGAGGATTTTTATAAAAGTTTTTTTAGATTTTTATGATCGACGTTTGAAGGACATATGATTAGAAATTGCAAAAATGCAAAAAATAAAAAATTCCAAAATTGTTGTAGGTTCCATACTTTCGAATGTCAGTCCCTCAAATAGTTACATTTTCAAGAAAATAATGACATTTTAAATCAAATTATTAATTAATAAAGTCATTATTATTTATAATCAAATTTTTACCTAAACTAAATGTTATCTTAAATCGCATGGTTACTTTCATTGGCCTTAAATGTTCCTTGGAAAATATTTTAAAACTTCTTTTCTAATTGGCTAACATAATATGTCCACCATCGACAAGAATCACAATCAACATCAAACAATCACATAAAATTTTGTTAAAAAATGTGTACTAAGAGGTGGGGGGGGGCTCCCCTTGAATTAACAAACTATTTCAAGCATGCAGTTGAATTTTAAAGAAAAAAAGTTGAGTTTGAAACAAAAAATGACATAGTTGATATTTTAACCAAGAGAAGATTTTTATTCTAAATCAAAAACAGTTGAGTTGAACCAAAAAGGACCAACTTCGTGATCAGCTTCGTGCTCGAAAATAATTAAACCTCGCGCTTCGCGCTCGGGTATTTATTCTTTGCATTTGGAATGCTTGAATAAAACTTTATCAAAAATATTTCTTTTAGATAGCAGTATTTATATTCATCTTCATATTCTAAATTGTCTACTTAATTAAGGATAGTCAAAGATTAAGTTTCTCAAACCTCTGTAGGCTCTGAGGTACACATTCTCATCGTGATACTCATGCTGCGCGCTCGATTTACAACAGACATTTGTAAACAGGTTTTCTTAAATCTTTTTTTTCGTAACTTTGGTCGTTTTTCCACACATTTTTTATTTTGTTTTGTTTATTTTCAATGTTATTGTTCTCGAATAAAACAAAAAGTACGCGTCCTATCAAGAAGAGAGTCTTAACGAAATTGTAGATCTTTTTTGGGATCCTGCATAGTTTGACCACAAAATGGAATTATGTATTTTTTATTATTTTTTGTTCAATCAAAATTTGAATTTTCGATTTTCCAAGAAAATCCAAAAATTTGTTATGATAATACTGTAGGGCTTTCAAAACGCAATGCTTTTCTTCTCTTTACTTTTTTTATTTTGTGCGTTCTTGGACTTAAAATTTAGATTTTAGATTGATTTTAAAAATTTTGAAAATTCTATAACTCTGAGAATTTTCTTTTTATCAATAAAGTAATTATGATCAGTTGTTTATCTTTTTTAGTGCTAAAAATATTTGCACATAGAATTTTCAAATTCAGAAAAAAGTGGTCTAAAAAATTTTCAAAATGCTATCACTTTTTGAATTTTTATAAAAAATGGCTCTTAATGAACTCGTCCTTTCTCTCAGAACCTGAAAAAAAGTGTGTCAAATATCGATTTGATCCGTTCACTTTTTCAAGAGTTATCGTGTTTACTGACGGGCGGACAGACAGACGCCACCATAAAAAATTGATTTTCGGATTCAGGAGGTCTCAAAACATGGGGTTCTGTTAAAAACTGTGGTGTCTTTCGGACAATTCTAATACTTTCTCAATTTTAAATGATGCAAATTTAAAAAGAGAACTTTCTACCAAAAGAGATGAAATTCCAAATAAAAAGACGTTTTTTCAACCAAGAAAGATTTTTCAGTCAATAATAAAAAAATGCTATCTGCAATTCTAAATATTAGAGAAAAAAAATTAGATTTAAAATAATACAAAAGATTCAACCAAAAAGATAAATTTTCAACTTAGAAGATTAATTTTCTACCAACAAAATGATTTTTCAACAAAATATATCAATTTTTAACTGATTGGTTCAAGTTTCAATCAAGAAGATTAAATTTCTAACAAAAAATAAGAATTTTCAAAAAAAAATCAATTTTTCAAAAAATTTTACATAAATTTTCAACTAGTTTCAACAACGGATGTGGTGTTGATCCATATTTTATTTGATTAAATGTTAGTTTATGTTTCGTTTTTAATTATTTTTTACCTAAATATTTTGATTTGAAATAATAGATCAGTATTTAATCAAAAATGTAGTAGTAAAATTTTCATTGAGAAGAAATAATTTCCAATAAAAAATAACGAATTTTCCACAAAACAATTTATTTTGTACCATGGTATCATTAAGTACTTAACTTTTAACCAAGGAGTTGACATTTCAACAGAATAGTCAATTTTTCAGATACAAAAGATAATTTCCAACTAAAAACAAATCATTTTTTTAACTAATATTATGAACTTTCAACAACAAAAAACTGGTGAGAAAGATCTTTAACTTTCAACTAAGGAGTTGAATTTTCTATCTTAAGAGATGAACTATTATTATCGAAGAATCTAAAAGTTGATATTTCAACAACAAAATTTATTTCAAGCAAAGAAAAAGTTGAATATAAATAATAAAGACGAATTTTCAACAACAAAAACAACGGATAAATTATCATCCAAAAAATAAATTTTTCTACCAAATATTTGAACATTCAATAAAAGATGAATTCTCCACAAAATACATAAATGTTTAATCAAATAGTTCAATTTCAACTACCTAATTTTTTAAACAAATTACGTAAATTTTTAAGTAAATGTTTGAATTTTCAAACGAGAAGATTAATATTCCAACAAAAAAAACAACTCATTTTTAAGAAGTTACATACATTTTCAACCAGATAGTTGGAACAGTTTCATTTTGTACCAAATAGGTGAATTTTATACCTAATTGTTAAATTTTCATTTTGAAAAGACAAATTTTCGATATAAAACAGTTACATTTTCAAGCCAGAAAAAAGAATTTTCAATAAAAAAGTTGTTTTAAATCGAATCCGTTAATTTTCAACAAAATAGTTACATTTTGAATTTAAAAAATTAAAGTTTTACAAAAAAATTAATTTTAAACAAAAAAGTTAAAAGACTTTTCAACCGAAAAGAATGAACTTTCGACCAAAAGTATTAAAAGTTTCTTAGTGGGTCGTATTAATTCAGTTCAAATTTAAGTGGGAAAATGAGAAGAAAGTGCAAGGCTGTGAAGCCTATTTTCGATCTCTAAAGTGAGTCCGAGTATTGAGTTTGTAAAAGATTCTATATTGAAGGACTGTGTCGGGGAAAAAAATAATACTAGAAAAATCCGAGAAGAGTCAGTGAATTTTCAAAATGAAGTTTTGGGGCCAACCTATGCTGTATAATTTTTTTAAATGGAATAACAGTTTTTGATTTACTAGTTTAATCCAAACTGGTTATGGTTTTTAGCTGTAAAAAAATCCTCTCTAGCCCCGCTGAGATTCGAACCCAGGTCTTGCAGATTGCCAGCCTGTATCTGTATGTTTAGAATAATTATTGAAAATTTGAGACATTATTTTTGGAACGCTCGGAAAGAAATCTGCATATAAATAATTGAATAATCTGCTGGCCTGAAGCATAATTGATGAGTCCATTCTTTGTGAAAACAAATCACTGATTAATTATTATTTGAAGATCAATGGCACAATGACCCGCGCAATTGTGGGATTAAAATTCTTATTACTGTTTCACGATAGCCTGATATTGATATTCAGTGGTTGCGAGGAGCATATCTCAATTAGAGTTTCAGATGTTTGTGGAAAAATATAATCTCTAGTGTCACGCGATCTGAGCACAAACATCGAATCGAGCATTCACCAAAACGTTATTGTTCCGAAGTCAACATGAAAAATATGTGTTATCAGTAGGCTTTTGTAATTGTAATCTCTGAAGAATATCAATGGGTGGTGGATACTAGGAGCGACCAATAGGAGAGGCCTGCGATGCCTTACCTCCATACACGTGACCCCTTGAAAATACGTCATATGATTACATCTCTGACCCCACGCAAGGCGAATCCGAGAATAATAAGTGATTTAATAACATCTTAACATATTTTCTACGCATCTTATCAAATTGCGTTGTCACGCGATTCCAACACTTGAGAAAAATCTGAAAACAAATTCCACGAATCTCTTGGACCAATATTGATTAGACAAATTCTGTAATTTATTCATTATTTTTATAGATGGGAGTAATCAATGTGATTAGGGTAGAGCGGCGCAGAACTGTAGAATCTTGGATTATATCTTTATTCTAAATTATTCTGCATTACTCAAGATTACTCCACATTGTGTAGGATTACTGTGGCTTATATAAAATTATATCTAATCTAGACTCATGCGATTTTTTTAACTAATAAGGATTATTTTTTAGTAAAATTGTTAAATTTTCAACCAGATGAAAAAACTTTGAACCAAATAGTTAAATTTATCCAAAGAGATGAATTTTAAACTAAAGTTATGCATCTCCAACTAAAAAATTTTCAACCAAGAAGATGAAATTTCTACCAAAAAGACTAATTTTTAATAAAATAGGTTTTTCACTAAAAAATCTTAATTTAAAATAAAAAGGGAAAAGTGTAATTTTTAGATGAATTTTCAGATGAATGTTGAATTAAAAAAAACGAATTTGCTATTAAATATTAAATTTTTTATCAAAATAGTTCAACTTTTAACCGAATACACTGAAGCCAACGAATTTTCAATAAAATAAATTAATTTCGAAATAAAAAACTCAATTTTCAGCCAAACAGTTGAATTTCAACTAAAAAGATATATTTTCTATAAAAAATTGATCTTTCAATAAAAAAACACAAATGAAAAGAATTTTCAACAAAATAGTTCAATTTTTTAATAAAGAGATGAATTTTGAACCGAAAAATACAAAGTTTTAACATAATACCTGATTGTTCAACTGAATAGTTCAATATTTTCGTAAAAAGATAAATTAACAAAAATAAATAAAATAGTTAAATTTGCGATTAATTCCAAAAAATGGAATACTTTATTTTTCAGATAAAAAGATTAATATTAATTTTTTGGTTTTCTGGCTTTGTAGACCGTAAATGGTGAAGAAGATTTGTTTCCATCAGACGTTTCGGCTCCATATATGGGCCTTCTTCAGAGAGTTTTTTTGCTTCGTTTTACTCCAAATGTCTAAACAAAAAAGGTAGTTGTATCGTAAACTCGAGGGGTAAGTGAATAGGGAGGGGGAAGGGGATCGGAAAACACTAGGAATTTCAGTTTAAAACTCAGCAACAGAATTCCATTTTTATTGTCTTGTAAAATAAGTTAAATAAATCAAATATGTAATCTCCTAATTAAACATGATTTATATGTCTGACTTTCTCTCTCTCTCTCTATTTTTCAATGTTCTATGTTTTTTGCATCTTACACTCAAAGGGCTGTGGTCAATGAGTGGGGGGTAATCGAAAAACACTAAGAATTTTATTTTAAAACTTAGCAACGGATTGCCACACTTCCTATTTGTCTCTTTTTCCGTTAAATGCGTTTTCGAGTTTATAACTTCACAGTTTCGCTCCTCATGTTCATTAAAAATAAAAATCAGTATTCCACGTAAATAAGCGTAGTGCAATAATGACGTAGAACTGTACGCAGAAGTCAAAAATAAGAATTTAATGTCTTGAATTTACGATTGTTAGAAACTGATTTTAAATATCAAGTAATAATATAAAATATATAAAGTAAAAAAATAAAATAATAAAACAATAAAATAAAATATATGAAATATCAAGTAATGAATAAATATGTATAAATATTGCTTGAAAAAAAACTTTTTGTAGAATAAATATGGAGCCGAAATGTCTGATGGAAATATAAATCTTCTTGATCATTTACGGACCCCAAAGCCACAAAACCAAAAAATAATATTTTACTAAGGGTCGTAAAAAGCCACAAACAAAAAAGATTAATGTTCAATTAAAGAAAAAAATAATTTTCAACTAAATATTAAATTTCTTATCAAAATAGTAAAATTTTTAACTAAAAGCTTTACTTTTCACCAAAAATATTAACATTTCATCGAACGCACCGAATTTTCACTACAATAAATGAATTTTCAAATAAAAAGTTTAATTTTCAGCCAAACAGTTGAATTTTAACTAAAAAAAAATTTCCTGCACAAATGCAATATTTATATTTTTAATAAAAAATGTATAATTTGAGCTATAAAAAAAAAGAATTTTCAACCAAAAAATTCAATTTTAAACCAAAGAGATGCATTTTCAATTAAAATGATGAATTTTCAACTGATAAATACAAATTTTTAACATAATACATGAATTTCCAACCAAAAAGTTGAATATTT
This sequence comes from Belonocnema kinseyi, assembly GCF_010883055.1. NCBI lineage: Eukaryota > Metazoa > Arthropoda > Insecta > Hymenoptera > Cynipidae > Belonocnema > Belonocnema kinseyi. The sequence goes on from NC_046664.1 coordinate 48,647,991, forward strand.
ACTTAAAAAAAGATTAATTAGCAATAAAAAATGGCATATTTAAATTTTCAGTTAAAAATTTTAGTTTTAAAAATAAAAAAAAAACAATATTTAACAAAATAGATAAACTTATCTCAAAAATAATACAATTTTCAACTTAAAGGTTCAATTTTCTCGTATGAGAAAAGTAATTCTTCGCTAAAAAAAAGATGCATTTTCTAACAAAAGACATGAATCTTAATTTGATACAAAAGTTTTTACAATATGCATGCACTTTTAAGTGAGATTTTTCTTAGTTGAAAATCTGTTTTTCAACTAAGAAAGACAAACTGTTACCAAAAATTAAATAGTTAAATTCTCAACCATAAACATTAATTTTTAAACGAGATGATTAATTATCTACTGAAAAATACTAATTTTTAATCAAATTCATGAACTTTCAAAAAAGAGGGCTCAATTATTTACATTTTCATTATAAAATGTATGCTTTTAGTAAATTAAAAAAATATTAACAAAATACTCAAATTTTTAAACAGAGATATAATTTCCAATCAAAATGATAAATATTCGACTAGTATAGATTCTTTTTTAGTTAAAAATTAATTCTCAACCAAAAAATAACTTATTTTTAACAAAATAGTGAAATTTCAACCAGAGTTGAATGTCGAAATAATAATGTTTACATATCTTCAAATTACAGCATGTACATATACAATAACGTATTTAAATTCTGGAAAAAGTGTATATATAAAAAAAAGGAGAAATTAATGTTGAATTAAAATGATGTATCTCCAACCGTAAAATCTACGTTTGTAGTATAGTGAGTGAGTTTTCAACCAAATTCTTGAAATTTCAACTAACATAGATAAATTCGCAAAAAAATAATGGAATACTTAAATTTCAATCAAAAAAGTTAATTTCTAAATTAAAAAAATTAATATTGAACAAAATAGTTGTTTTTTCACGAAAATAGTTCAATTTTCAACCAAAAAGATAAATTTTCATCCGAGAAGATTCATTTTCTAGAAAAATAATGCATTTTTTTAAGTTGCATGAATTTTCAACCAAAAAGTTTATTTTTTACCAAAACAGTGAAATTTTTTAACAAAAAGATTAATTTTCTAGGAATAATCTTAAGTCACAAAAAATGAAATAGTTAAATTTTGAGTTTTAAAAAAATTAAATTTTATTAAATATCAGAAGAAAGTTTCCACAAAATAGTTGAATTTTCAACCAAACCATTTTTAAATTAAATCAAGAATCTTTGACTACAAGAGAAAAATTAATTTTGAGCAAAGTACTTCAACTTTCAACTAACAGAGACTGATTTTTAACTTTTAACTACTTAGTTGGAAGTGGAACCATTTTGTTGAAAACTAATTGATTTCTTGATTAATCATCATTGTAGTGGAAATATTTTTTTCTTTCAAAGTTTAACTATTTAGTTGAAAATGATGGTTTTTTACTATAGAAAAAGGAAATGTGTTACGAGCTTTTGAAGGGTTAACTCTGCAATTCATTTTTTACCTCTGGGGTGAAATTGCATTTTTATGTCGTACGACTTTATGCAGCCAGATGAACACGTTGATTTAAAAAATACTCCTGATCCACATTTGCACTTTTAGTTTTTGATGAACAATTTCTTTCCACATCTTTACCCACTCATTCATTGATATCCTACTTTCCTTCCAAGTGATAAAAATTTGTTCTTATTTGGAATCTATTTTTCAAACGGATATGCAATTCCTCTGATTGTGTACTATTAATATCGAATCGAACTTCTTTGATTGCCCTCTAGGAATTGATACATTCACACAATATTTTTTCCCCCTTGATCGGGGATTTTCTGCTCGAATTACGCGGATCGTTAAGAGATATCGATGAATTGCGACAGATGATGATTCACAATGAACTAACTACTACTGATCAACGGGGTTCAATGTTACTCGCGCAAGGACACTCTTTAGTAGAGTGCACTCTACGTATATATAATAAATTCAATCGGTAATATCGCGAGATTTATAAAGATCCGAAAAAAAAATTCAAAGGCCAGGTCCTTGGCT
>NC_046664.1:48650132-48658147 GCF_010883055.1 Belonocnema kinseyi
TTGCACTTTTTCTACTCATATCAATAAAACCATTAATGTTGCAAAAAGTACACTCTACCATTAAATCGAGAATGCCCATTTTTAATTACATAAGCGTTGATGTATGTTTATTTTAGAATCTAATCTTCAGTTCCCCATTCGGATGAATAGTTCGCAGCTTCCTCAAGAGAGTTCGCCAGATTTCTTTAAGGCTAGTTCCAAGTTTAACCGATAGATCAGCATTCTCCCAAATATTTTTTAATTTGATAAGACTTAGGTCTTAAAACAATTATATTATTGAAATGCAAAGAGTAATTTAAACCTTTTAATCTATTATTAAAGAAACATCTCACTTAGAAAAAATCTTAAAATTGAAAAGCTTTTTATTTATCGACATATAATTAACCTTTTTTTCATTATAGAATAAATAGATTTCAAGGTCCTTTTTGCAGACTGTACCAATTTTTTTATAGATGCAATGAGCATACTTTAATATTGTAAACAATTCGACAAGTTTTTAATTTCTTCTCTGCTAATATAGAATGTTAAAATATACATTTTTTGTGATATTCTACTTACAGATTATAAAAATTACTAGATGACAAATTAGAATGAGTTATGGACATATAGCCGATTTTTGCAGGAGTTTGCCACTCGGTTTTGAGTGTACACGAGATTTTAAATGGTTACAACATTTTTTTAAGGATTTTAACAGATTTCAAAATCTTTAAATAGATTTTGAACATTTCAAAAAAATTTCACGGATTTCAAAGATTTAAAAACTTTCAACAGATTTGAAGAATTTCAAAGATTTCAAAAGGTTTCAACACATTGTGGAAGATTGCACAGATATTTCAAATAATTTAATGATTTCAAGATTTCATAGATTTAAAAACTTTCAACAGATTTAAAGGATTTCAAAGATTTCAAAACATTTCAAAAGGCTTCAACACAATTTGGAAGATTGCACAAATATTTCAAATAATTAAATTCTTTCAAGATTTCAAGGGTTTCAAGATTTCAGGGATTTCAAGGGTTAAAAAAGGCGTGTACACTATATTTAAAAGATGTCACAAACATTTTCTAAATATTTCGAAGAATACACAAAGCTTCAAAGATGTAAAATGATTTAAAATTTTTAAAGAAGATTTCAAAAGATTTCATAAACTTTTTAAATATTCCAGTGGTTTTGAACGAATACAAAATATTACACAAATATTTAAATGAATTCGCAGGGATTTAAAAAGATTTCATGAATTTTTAAGATTTCGAAAAGTACACTAGATTTTAAAGATCTAAAAACCCTCGAAGTATTAAATAAAGGTTTCACAAAGGTTGCATAAAGATTTCAAGATTTTTTAGACGATTCCACAAATATTTCAGAGAATTAATAGGGATATTAAAAGATTTAAAGAATTTTAAAGATTTCTAAAAGGGCTCAGTATACAAGATTTTAAAGATTTGGAAACAAAAGAAATAAAGGTTTCAAAAGATTTGGAAAAATTTGGACTGTTTCAATGATTTCATATGAAGACACAAGATTTCGAAGAATTTCACAAATATTTCTAAATTTCAGTGAAGAATTTTAAAGATTCAAAAAAGGGTACAGTACTCGCCAGATTTCGAAGGTTTTAAACGATTCCAAATTTTTTAAAAAAGATTTCAAAATAATACAAAAGATTTCAGAAAAATTACACAAATATTGCAAAGAATTCATAATGATTTCAAAAGATTTCAAAAAGGATATAGCACAACAGATTTTCAAAATTTCAATATATTTCAAAGATTAAAGAAATATTTCACAAATAATTCAAATATTAAAAATATTTTTTAAAAAATTTAAGATTTCAAGGTTTTTAAAGATTTTACAAAAAATTTAAACGATTTCAAAATATTTCTCAAAAATTTGACAGAAATCTCAAGGTTTTTCAAAGGTTTTAAGTAATTCAAAAGATATTATTGTTTTCAAAGATTTTACAAATATTTAAAAATATTCACAAAGATTTCACAAAGATAACTTGCTTTCGTAGTAAATTAGGAACTTTTTTCTGCATGGTTCAGCTTTCTTTAGAAATTGTTGGCCAATAAAAAATTAATTGTTTCAATTTGTGACATTGATAAAAAGCGTTTATTTCATTATTTAATGTGAAAAGACCAGACCTGGAAAAACTTATAATTTCTTCACGTGAAAAAAACTGGAATAAGCCTTGAATTTTGTTCCTAAGAATCGCTGGACACCCTCAGAGAAGCCTTAAAATCAAGGAAAAGTAAAGGAATTTAAAAAAACCTTTTGAGAATCAGAGAATATTTGTAAGATATCAGTAGCTTTAAATAACTGTCAGATTCGGCATTTTAAGTGTTCAATTTGAAATTATTTAATTCCCTTCATAAAAATTCTATATTGAAAATATTACAAGATTAAAGTTCCGGTTATTGAATAGTGGTCCGGGAAAATAAAAAATTGGTTACGAAGAAGTTAGGGAATATTAAAAATAAAGTTTTCCTCTATCCTTAAATAATCTTTTTGTTGGTAATTGAATTGTCTTGTATTTCTAATTTAGTTTTTCATTGTTAAAGTTGCTTTATCCTGACGATGAATTTTTGGTTAGAATTATATTTTTCTATATACAGTAAACAGAGCAATGATATTTTTCATTGGTTTTATACATTTTTTTCTGTTTTAAACAAATGAAATATATAAATGTTTAGTCCACTATATAATATAAATTAGATATAAGTTTTTCACCTGGGATTTTAGTTGAATATTCAAATTTTTCGTTGAAAATCAATTTTTGTTTTTGCAGTCTACTTCGGCTTTAAATCTTAGAAATTTACAGGGTTTCGCATCGAATTTAATATGTCATCTACTTTAATTTATTTCCAGAAAATTATCAATGTAAAATCCGTCTTTAGACAAAGGCTACGTTACTTCCCAGTGGGGTCAAAAATGCATAAAATCGGTAACGTTCTTTATGGCAGAGAGTGAGAGAAAAAATATTCTTATGGTCAAAGATAACGTGTAGCCCACAGATATTAACCGATTAAAACATAATAATTTTTTAAAAAGCTGTTAAATTAAAAAAAAAAAGTTTTCAAGCCTCATTTTTTATTTACTTTTACCATTTTTCGTAAATAAACAAATATGGAGAAAAAAATGTAAATTTATTTATTTCACGTTCCCGGTGCTTGCCAATACTAGAAAAATTGTTGTGATTGTCTTTGTTTCATAGATATACATTAGATAATGATATTCCATCATGATGCAATAACCAATTATTTTTTTATAAACACATTTTTTGTGGAAAATGTGTTATCTATAATTTTCAATCATTTTACGTTTTTTTTCTAAAGTTATATTGCGAGAAATTTGGATGGGTATAATATTATTATGTATAAAATTTCACTTGAGATTATTCTTAATAATATTATAAAAAAATTTAATAAACAAATGCACTATCGAGTCATTTTTCGAAAAAAAATCGTTTCTTTCGATGTCCGTCTAAAAAAATTAGGAGCCTCTTAATGATTTCAGAAAAATACATAATAAGTTGATAAACTTTTTGGTTTTCTAAAACAAAATTAATTTTAAAAATGCATTATTCGGACATCTGTAGACGAAATAATTTTTTTTCGATGTCTATCCTTTTAATTAGGAACTTCACGATAATTTCAGTAATATTCATAATTAGTTCATAAATCGACAAATGCCCGAAAAATGCATTTCTAAATTAATTTCGTTAGAAAAATCATAATACTTATGAACAGTCTATGAATATTACTGAAATTACAATGACGTTCTTAGTAAAAGGACTGACATTAAAAAAAATATATATGTTTTTTTCCGTAGACAGTTGCTCGAATAATGCATTTTTTAAATTAAATTTGTTTTTTAAAAATCATAAACTTCATCAACTAATTAATTAATTAACCTGGTCGACAAAATAACATCATTACTTCAAATTTATCAATTGATTATGAATGTTGACAAAATTTCCATGAAATTCCCATTTAAAGCGACTACAAATGAAAAAAAATTTTGCTAAAATGCTCATGCTTTTCCTAATTAAAAAATCTAGCACCTTAAAAAACGTATTTTCCTGTCGACAATGCCTGAGCCCCTCAATAATATTAACAAGAATATTCTTAAGAGAATTTTTCTTTATTATAATATTGTTTCCATTTCCTGATAATAAATACAAGAATCACTCGACCAAATTTGATCAACCACCACAAAATGTTCCTATTACAATTTGTAAGAAGATAAGAATTTTCCTAAAAAAGAAGAGAAAAAAATTCTTTTTTTTGGACAAAAATAAAAAAGAGGAAAGAAAACTGAGAAGGCAACCTACCGCAAATACCCTTCCTTCTCTTTTTTTATTTATTTCCTCTTTTTTATTTTTATTATTATCAATTCACAATAAAAAAAAAACATTTGTAAACAATAATTACCATCGTTTTGACAAATTTGAGCTGGAGGGAACAGCAACGAAACCACGATGCTCTCCCCCCGAAACCCGTGAATCAACACAAGATGGTCGATGGATTCTTGATTTTATTTTGAGGAATTCTGCACACTAACTTGATTATTGGACGTTCAATAGGATTTTAAATTTTATTTTAATCTCGTTTAAATTTCTCGAATTTTATTTACAACAATTTGTCTATTATTGACAACCACCAGGAACGTCGAATAGAAATAATTGTTATTTTTTTCATCATATTTGCTTATTTATCAAAAAATTGAAAAACTAAATAAAAAATTAGTCTTGAAACAAAATATTTCGTCCCATTTGGTTAATATACCTATATGGACTGCATGCTATTCTCCCGGGTAGAAATTATGACTTGGTTTTTAAGAGGCCCTGTCTAGATTTCCTATTTTCTGTCGAGGCCCTAAAGTGGCAATCTATCGAGGGCGCAAGCGAAAGCGTCACGCTCAGCTAGCGAGGTCATCAGTAGGCAACCCAATGAGGGCCTATTAATAGGGTCTTTTTAGAATCTAGGTAGTCCCTCACACACTGAGAGAAAACATACTTCCGAATCAATTAAATATTGTTTCGAAGCATCAAACGGTATATTCGCGCTCGGTCAAATGCATATGCTATTATTTCTTATTTTGTCGATTCAAATACAATATGATTAAATTATTAAAAAATTGATCATGCCTTAAATTATGAAGTGTGATGCTATAAGTGCAATAGTTCAAAAATGTCTAGCACATTCCCATAATCTATCACCAGAAATTCTTGGTTCAAAGAAGGAAAATATTAATCTAAATGTAAAATACATTTTTTCTTTGCAAAAGTTAAATCTGACAAACAATCCTCCTCCTCCTTTTTCTCGTATTTTTATTGACATTCAATTCTTAACTATACTCCGCACGTTATTCTAAAACTAAACTGATTGTTAAATTTGACTAGAGAAGACTTATTACTAATAACTAAAAACAAACGCATTTGATTAAAATATCCGCAAGCGCCGAGAATCGAACGCACGTACCACACGCTTATAAGTCGAAGCCTAATCCCCATAGCTACGATTCCACGCTGAGTGCGATATCATAAATGCTTAACGGCATTCAAGAAAAATACTTTTCAAATTTTTAAGGCACTAAATGTTAAAAATTTTTTCAGGAAAAAAAATGAAATTTTTCAAAGTTTGCATCTCGGTAATTAAAAAAATTTTTTTTTCTAAATTTAAGTATAATTAAGCATAAGAACATTGATGTACTTTTTTGCACTCACAGCTGTATTACCCGTTTTACCTGTCAAAGGTTTTACAAGGTCCCCTCGATAAAATAATTAATTCATAGAAATTATTTTTTAAATATATCATTACGAATAAAGCTTTTTATCTAGTTTAATTGAAAAAATATATAGTGCTAAGAAGTGAGTATATAAATAATTTAAGTCAAGTAGAACACGACAATAACCTGCCGAGGGCCAGCAGAGGGAAAGCCTAGATTCTTCCAGCTAGAAAATCTGTCTGCGGCCTCGTAAGAACCAATATTTAGTTTAGGCATGAAGAGGCAATTTCTACCCGGCTTAAACCAAAAAAAATTATTAAATTCCCACTCTGCGCTGCCAGGCCTCGCTAGGCCTCGACTGAACCACCGGAGAGTACACACAAGGGTTAAAGTTAGGCCAAGTGCTCTGGAGTTTCGTTTAGTTCTCTGTGGAAGTTGTGTCTCGTCGACAAATCAGAATGCTATTAATGACACGTACGTGTTATTCAGTGTTACTTAACGGGAATACGCTTGTTAAGTAAGAGCTAAGGTGAAGGTGAGCTTCGTGTGGTGAACACGATTGCGCTGTCGCAGGTGAAAAAGGAAAGTTAAGACCTTAAGACCGAGGGCAAAACGGTGAATCGAAGACGGCGACAAAGGGGAATCGGTTTCTAGGCCTATAAAATTTATTATCCCGTCAGTTGCAAGTCAAGATTCTCCTGATTTCTGCGACCCTTCGGACTCACTCTTTGTACTTGATGGAAAGTCGTGTTACCGTCATCAGTTTTTCTCACGACTCCTGTGTTTTATGGGTTTTCACTTCAGAAATTTAATGTCTTTAATGTCATTCTATACAATAAAAGGGAAAAACTTGCATTCCACAAAGAAAATCCAATTTTTAATAGCAGCGAACACGACCATAAAAAAGCTTGATGATCATAATGGAAAGAATTTTGGTTCATTGTGAACGGGGCTGGAACAGTCTTTTGAATTCTAGATTATTTTCAATCAAATCTGCTAGTTATATTTTCCTCCTTTTAAAGGTTTCGTGGCGCCAGACAGAAACCCTCTTTTTATTTAATTAAGTTTTATTTAAACCTTATAGGGGCTTATGAAAGCTAAAAACCCTCTTAGTTTATGTTGATTGACCATTAGGGTAGTCCAAAAATGCATTGCAAATTTATTTTTCACTCTAGAGGGCAAAACAAACCCCCTCCCCAATTTCAATTTCCAGGGAAAGGGAATCCGTAATTTTTTTGTTTGGAAATTCAAATATTAATACGTCTCTCCGGGCACTTAAAATCCCGTCTAATTAACATGGAGAAATTGTGGATTTTCGAAAAATGTAAATCATACTTCGGGGTTGAATGAAACGCGCCGGTTTTTTTAGGGATTGAAGAGAAGCGTCTACAAAATAAAACCAATCTAATAACTTTTATGTTACCCCCCCCCCCTCTCCACCCCACAAACAAAGCGCCCAAAATGTAAACAAAAAAAATGCAAAGAAACTACATTTTAACGTATCATTATCAATTTTAAACAATTATTGTCGTCTTTTTGTGTACAAATAATTACTTATGGAAAATTTTAATATCTGCCATGACTCTTCAAAAAGTTTTTAATTCTTTAAATAATTGTAACTTATGTAACGTAGTAAATTTTTTAAAAAACTTTATGTAATTATTACAAAAATTAATTATAATAGTATATTATATTATAATTATAACAGTGAAATTTTCAACTAAAGAGAGTTAAGTTTTAATAAAAATAGTTGAATTTCCTTATTGGGTTCGATCTATTCAGGGCGTCGATTTTGTATATAATTTCACCTTTTACATTCCACATTTCACTTTTTACAAGTCATTCTGCTTGTTGTTAAATTCATGTCATGTATCTATCTATATTTAAGTAATCTCTCAAATGAGACGTGAATTCAATAACAAAAACAATGACACGTGAAGAACATTAATTGAATGTTTCCCTTGCTATTGAATTTCCCTTGCTACCCCTCTCTTTATTACCCCTCACTTCACCTGCTTAACTTTACATAATTTGCCCTTGCTCCCCTACTTCCCCTTTCCCCACTTTTCCTAAATTATCCCTATACTTTACCTCACTTCCCCTACTTACTCTCCTATCCCTTACCCACACTTCCCCTGCTGAAGGTTCCATAATTTGTCCTCACTTCGCCTACTTTCTCTTCCCCTACTTACCCTCACTTCTCCTACTTACTCTCCCATCCGTTCCCCTGCTTAACGTTCCATAATTTGCCCTCACTTCCCTCACTTCTCCTACTACCCCTTCCCCTACT
>NC_046664.1:48658247-48661743 GCF_010883055.1 Belonocnema kinseyi
CCCCCCCCCCTTCCAAATTTCCACTTGCAGAAAAATAAAATCTGTGCTTTTTTCACGAAATTGTAATACCAACACGCGCCACCGGGCACTTCGAAATCTCATATAATTAAAATCGAGAAAATTAGAATTTTCGAAAAATTGAACTTTTTCTTCTGGGTTTCATCGAAGCGTGTCGATTTAATTACTAATGGAGAATTTGAATATCCCAAATAGCTTTTTGGACAATTTTTAATCATTTCAATAAATGTAACTGATGTAACATAGTAAATTTGTTAAGAAACATGATGTATTCATTAAAACGATTACTTTAGTCTTTATTTTTTAAATTTCTAAAAATTGAGCTAGAGATATGTCCACTTTTATCTTAAATTGATATCCTATACCATCCATCATTGAATAATTACGTAATTTTGATACATTTCTTTAAATGTTTAATAAATGTATATTTTTTTAAACAATTTTTATTTTCCCAATCATTTTTCCCTGAGAACTTAAAAAAAAAAAAAATAGAATACGTCCGATAGTTTTTCTGATTAAAGAAAGTTTTGAAACTTGAATCGTAATATTTATTAGTGAAATGTACATTTTTATAATATTATAATCATGATATAGATCAGGGATCTTCAGCGAGGCGAAATTCAACCGCAAGTACTCATTTACCACATGTCTCGTTTCCACCACCAACTCGCTGAAGATCCCTGATATAGTTAGTAAAAATATGAAGAATGCAATAATAAATATACCTTTATATTTTAATTTTTATTGTGACTCTAATGATTATTAAACGAATTCAATTTGTCCAATTTAAGCAAATAGAAATGGTTGTAATTATTCCAAAAAAACTAGCATAGGATACCAATTCGAGAAATAGTGTACAATTTTTCATGTTTTTAAACAAATTTACTATTTTACATAAGTTACATTTTACTATTTTACATAAGTTAAATTTATTTAAACGATTACAAATTGTGCAAAAAGGCATGAGGGATATTTTGATATTCAAATTGTCCGTTAGTAATTATTTGTATTAAAAAAGAAGGCAGAAATTGCTCAAAATTATAAATAATCGTAAAGATATAGCTTTTTATTTTCGGGTCATATTTGGGGTGCTGGGGGGGGGGGTAAGGGTTTGTTTAAGAATAAAAGTTATTAGATGGGCCGCCTTTTATGCGTTTTTGGCTTAAATGCGGACTGAGGGTTGATTATGTATGATTTTACATTCACAATTCAATTCATATTCTTTCAATGTCATTGGGTTTGTTATTGAATTCACGTCTCATTTGATAGATTACCTAAAGATAGATATATGACGTGAATTTAACAACAAGCAGAATGACTTTTATGACAAATGAAAAGTCAAAACTGTAATTTAAAAAGTGAAATTATGTACAAAATCAACATCCTGAATGAATAGAACCCAATAAGGAAATTCAACTATTTTGTATTAGAACTTAATTATTTTTAGTTGCGAAAATTGTTCTATTATAATTTCTCTTTTTTGGTTAAAAATCCAACTCGCTACTTGAAAATTGAACTTTTTTGTTGAAAACTCTTTTTTTAAATGATTTTTTAAACCTGAAAGAGTAACTATTCTATTTATTCTATTCTATTGCATTCTATTATTACGTATTCTGCAGAAGATTCCTCTTTTTTGTTACTAAATTAATCTTCTCATTCAAAATTTCATCTGTTTAAGTTAGAAATGCAGCTGCTTTGTTGAAAATTAAATTTCTTGTTGAAGATACATCTCATCTGTTGAAAAATTGACTTTTCTGGTGGAAATCAAGTGTTTTTGATTTAAAATTAATTTTTTTACAAAAAATTACCTTCTTTTTTTTAAATTAATTTTTTAATCTGAAATATAACTCTTCCATTTTTTATTGAATCATGTGTATAGGTAGTGGATGGTCGGCGGGTACGTTATTACATAACGTTATTGTACATTAGTACATTTTTATTACATTCTTTATTACATTTTCAATACATTTTTACATTTTTATTTTTATTGTACATAAAATTATTTATACGACTACTATCGGCGAGAAAACTATAGACATCTGCCAGCACAACCAAAACACAGTCATATAAAAGCTGAAAGTGTTCTACGTAAATGAGCTTGAAGACGTTTATGTAAAAAAATTCTAACAAAAAAAATGTCTAAAAATATTGCGATTTTCACAAAAAAGAAGACTAACACATCCTTCCGGCCGATTGAAAATAAATACAGAGCCTATCAATTTCAGTTTGCAGTTTGAATCGCTTTAATAGCTGTATTAGAACTGAAGATAATATAGTTGCACATTTTTGTACTTTTATGCAACAATTTTCATTATTTTTTTAATTTCTCAACTGCAACTAGTTCACAACAGTTTTCCTCATACTCATGAACTTTTTCAAATTTTCTCCATCGCCCCTTGTATAAGAAATAATGCTCTACACTTGACTGTTCTTAAATGTAACCGAAAATCCTTACTTTTTTTTACATTTTTCAGTCTGCTAAGCTCAAAATTTTTTTTACATAAACGTCTTCAAGCTCATTAACGCAGAACACTTTCAGCTTTTAAATGACGGTTTTTTTTGTTTCGCTAGCATTTTTTGTGACTGAGTTGTTAAGCTTCAAAGGCAGAAGCCTATAGTCTTCTCGCCGATAGTAGTCACAGGGCTGCCTTCACCATTCTATTTGTGACCGGTTAAAAGAGTGCCTTCTCGCCCCATAGGGGTTTGACCAAAAATATTTCTGTGACCGGTAAAAGGGGTGCCTTCCCACCCCCACGGGATGCTGGAAAGAGGTACGGGTTTGATGCCTATAGCAAAATACCTTTCAAATCACATAACCTTACTCTAAGATGTCTGCTAGTCGCTTCGGTATGCTAAAAATAGGGTTTTCTACAGTTAACGACAGAAAAATCTACTCCTGGTATTGGCAGAAAACTTTTTTGCCTGCACCGATAGTGAACTTTTTTTTTGGTTGAGGAATTCACTTTTTTGTTTAAAATTCATCTTCAGGGGTTAAATATTCAACTCGTTGTTTTATAATTTAACTGTTTGGTCGAAAATCTTATTTTATTTCGGTTGAAAATCAATTTTAAAAAATAAAAGGTTTTATATTTCAGTTGAAGATTCATGATTTTAGTTGAAATTTCATCTCTTTCGTTAAAATTTAATTAATTTGTTGAATATTCGACGATTTTTATTTAACTCACCTGTTTTTAATTTAAAATAAAAATATCTTTCAGTTAAAACATCAACTATCACATCTTTTATTGAGATTTCATCTTTTCTGGTCGAAAATTCAATAACTTGGAACTGCTTTAGTTAAAAACCAGTTATTTGTGGATTAATTTCTTTGTTTAAAAGTGTTAAAAATTCTTTTTTTATTCTTAAAAATTAATCTACGCAATTGACATGAGATTCATGCGCATAATAAGCGGGAAAACCCTAATGGACAAAGTAAGTAACGAGATAATTCTAAAAGAATGTGGTGCAGAAGAGACGC
>NC_046664.1:48661843-48692569 GCF_010883055.1 Belonocnema kinseyi
TATGGCGGCAAATAGTTAATAAAAAGAGTGTTAGTAGAGTGAATGACGCCTGAAACAAAGACCTTGGCTATTAATGGACCCAAGTGGGGAACCTTACATAACAACTTCGTGAAGTTCTTCGCTTGGGGTGATTGCTAGAGAGATTGATCAGCAACCTGGGTCGGAGCAGTGTTCCGGAACGAACGTGTTATTTACTTAAATAGCACGAGAATTCTGGATCAATCAGAAAAATCTCTATCCCTTCCACACACTACTCCTTTCCCCTGCCGAGTGAGTCACGCCTACCCCGAAAGGGAAATGGCTTAATGGTGTAATAATAATAAAATAAAAAAAATCTTTCAATCTGAATATCTAACTATTCTATTTATGATGAAAAATGTATATTTTTAAATAAATTGAATTAGTGGGGTAAAGGTTAAAATGCTTTGTTAAAAATAACTTTTTTTATTGTAAAAGATTCATTTCTGTTGTTGAACAATCGTCAGTCTTGATTTAAATTCAACTGTTTTTGATTTAAAATTAAAATCAGTGTTTTCAAAATTCACTTGTTTTTGATAGAAAATTAATATTATCAACTGGAAAAATAACTATTCCAGTTTTGATTTAAAATTGATCTTTCTTAGTTGAAATTTCAACTATTTGGCTGAAATTGCATTTTTTATTTTTTAGAAATGTAAATTTTCAGTTAAAAATCAACTTTTTTGTCAAAAATTCATATTTTATTGTTGAAAATTGAACTATTTTGTTGAAAATTTAATTTTTTGGTTGAAAATGAATTTTTTCCACAGAAAATTTTAATAATCCAATTTAAGATTAATTCTTTGTTAAATATTGAATTACTTGTTTGAAACTGTATGCATTCTGTTGAAAATTTATCTTTTTGAGTATTGAATTGATCATATTGCTTAAATTTTCATATTTTTTTATTAAAAATGCGAGTGTTGAGTTGAAAATGAATCTTTTTTGGTTCTAATATCAAATATTATATGTTTTTTTGAAAATTCATATTTTTTGTGTATTCAAGCACTTTGTTGAAAATTTAACTAATTAGTTGAAAGTTGAACTACTTTGTTAAAAATTCAGTCTTTGTTTGAAGATTCAAAACTTTAGTTAACAATTTCTATCTTTGGTTCAAACTACCCTTTTTTTGTTGAAAATTAATTTTTTAAACTTCCAGTTGAACTATTCCATTTCTGGTTAGAAAATTGTCGTTTTTAGTTGAAAATTCAACTACACCAAACTCTCGCTTTCAGTCAACCCGTTCTCAGCCTTCCTAGAACAGCTGGCTCATGCAGTTTCTCAGGGGAGTAGGGCGAGAGCGTTTGCGACATTATATATATATATATATTTCCATTGGAAATGAGTCAGGCGGCCCTCACTGTGTACGTTTGTTTCCCCCCGAAATCAGTCCAATGCCATTTGAAGGCAACCGCCGACACATGACTGAAAGCGAGAGTTTGGTGTATTTGGTTGAAAAGTCATGTAATTCTAAAAAAACAGTTTTTTAAATAGAAAGGTCATCTTTTTAGTGGAAAATTTAATTATTAGTTTGAAAATGCAATTTTTGGTAAAAAAAATTTTTTTTGGGTTGACATTGCATTGTTCTGCTATTTGACGGTAAATGTAACTGATTGTTTGAAAACTAATTTTTTTGTAAAAAAAATTATCAATTTGCTTGAAAATTTACCTTTCTTGGTTAAAATGAATTTTTTTAAATTTATTTTTTCGGTTACCTCTATTAACTTTTTTTTAAAATTAAGAACTAAAAAAAGTTTCAACTACAAATCTAAAAAATGCATTTGTAAATGGAACTCCCAGAATGATTTGAGTTAGTCTGGGAAGTACGTAAAAGAAACTTTCAGGAGTAAAGCTGAATCAGCTGATTGTGTGGCGAAAGGAAGCCGATGACACCAGGAGGTCGCGAGGCCATTTATAGTAGTTATTGGTAGCCACATCAGGGAATGCTGCAGGGTCGTGTTGAAATCCTTTTCTGCTGACTCGTCATCGTTTTACCTCTTTGCGGTACCTGTACGTGCAAGAACGCACTTTCATTTACATGTGTAGTTGCAAATATAAGCATATGTGTCAAATGCTTTAAAAACACCCTTATAAGAAGGGAAACTACTGGAAGATAATTATGGGAAAAAACTACTATAGAAATAATCAGTTTCAAGTTTGTGGCTGCTGACGAAGTTAGGACTCGTCCATAAACTACC
This sequence comes from Belonocnema kinseyi, assembly GCF_010883055.1. Lineage (NCBI taxonomy): Eukaryota > Metazoa > Arthropoda > Insecta > Hymenoptera > Cynipidae > Belonocnema > Belonocnema kinseyi. The sequence goes on from NC_046664.1 coordinate 48,664,060, forward strand.
AATTTTGAGCTATTTTGTATCCCTCCGGCCAACCCCGCTAACGACCTTAGTTCTGTCTCATCCCCCCTCCATCCCCCTAAATATAACGCAGCCCAATATTCTCTCAAATCCGGGTAAGTCTTTGTGAAATCTTTTTAATCTTTTCGGAATCTAAAGTCTTTATAAAATCTTTGAGATAGCATTGCAAACTTTACAAAATCTTTGGAACTCTGTCCAAATTATCTGAAATATTGGGTAAAACAGTGCAATTTTTCAATAGCCCTCCCTTCTATAGCTTATCCGAGAATTGACACCGCACCGTCGTAGATGTAACAGGAGCTGCGTAGGGTTTGGAGTTGTCACTCAGGCGAGCACTCAAGCGTGAGAAAACAAAAGCGGAGCGGGCTATAATGAGTTACTTTCCATCCACCGTCAGCCTCAAAATCGACGCTATAGAAGAGTTTCACTGTGTTTGTACAATTATTTTAATCATTAGAAAATCTTTTTAAATTATCCGAAATCGCTGAAATCTTTGTGAAATAAATAAAATCTTTCTGAAATCAGCTCAGTTCATATTTGGAAGATTTTTGACATACATGTTTAGTAATATTTATGAAAATTTCGAAATCTTTGAGAAGTCATTAAAATTTTTGTGCAATATTTGAAATCTTTATGAAATCTGCGGAAAATCCTGGCAATTTATCTAAATATTTAAAAAATATTTGGACATCTTTGCGAAATATTTGAAATGTTTGGTAAGATTTCTGAAGTTATTTAAATGTTTGTGAAATATTTAAGAAATGATTGAAGTATTTTTGAAGTCTTTTATATTTCCAGAATCTTTAAAATGTTTGTGAAATCATTGGAATCTTCGCTCAATTTTTGAGATTTATCTAAAATGTTTGCGAAATATTTAAATTTTCTTTGTGAAATCTTTGTGAAATAATTGGGAAATCATTGCAATCTTTGTTAAAACTTTGAAATTTATCTGAAATCTTTGTGAAATCTTTGGGAAATATTTATGAAGTCTTTGTGAAATCCTTGTACATTACTTAAAAATATTTGCGCAAGATTTGAAATATTTTGGAAAAATTACATAATATTTGTGAAGTTATTGAAAAATGATTAAATGTTTGTGAAGTCTTTCAAGTCTATCAGAAATGTTTGAAGTCTTTGTGGAATTATCAGGAAATCATTGAAATCTTGGTTCAATCTTTGAAATCGAATATCTAAAATGTTTGCGTATGATTCGAAATTTTTGGAATGTCTTTGTGAAATCTTTGTGAATTATTGAAAAATCTTTGCGAAAGTTTTGAAATATTTGTAAAATTATTGAAATCTTTGTATCATTTTAAAGGAATGATTAAAGTGTTTATGAAGTCTTTTAAATCTATCCGAATTTTTTATATCTTTGTGAAATCATTAGAAAATCATTGAAATATTTGTTGGTCAAACGTTTAAATATTTTGTTTTCATGTCTGAAAAATCTTTATTCGGTGAAAATTCGTCTATTTGGTTTTAAAATTTGCTTTAAAAAAATGAAATATTCCTCTTTTGAAATGTCAACCATTACAATTTTTATTTGAAAACTCATCCTTTTAGGTTGAAAATTGAACTTATTATATATTATATAATTATTATTCTTATTATTATCTTATATCATATTGAAATTATTTTCTTGAAAATTTAACTCTATTCTTTAAAAATCTTCTTTTACTTAAGCGAAGTCTTTTTTTTTTAATTAATAAATTTGAAATGAGCATCTGAAATATTTTTTAAATCAGCCTAAAAGATTTTATATTGACAATATTAAAGTATCAAACCGCTAGTATTTGAATATTAATGGTAAAGTAAAATTAAAAATTGGCCAAGGAAAAATCAGGAAATTTCGAAAATGAACTTTGAGAATCACCCATTAAGCAAGAAATTGACCAAATTCCATACAATTTTACATAAACCCACATTATGTTATTGCTAAACACAGAAAATCGCCGATCCACAAAGTGCACTACAATCGGTGTTCGATTGAGTTGCAACAAATTTGAGCCACACATATTCATTATGAGATTCTAGGGGAAAATCATCATTTACAGACTTTTTTTTCTCATTCAGAGCAAGGTGAAGTGTTGTCTACAAACTGTCAGTCATCTGTCAAGATGATTTTGTCGGGCGTTATTTAGGTGAAATATACGTTGATAAGCAGGTAAGTTATAATAATAATTACCTAACTTTTAATTTTCTCCCATTTTTCAGTGCGTATTAGTATCTTGAAATAAAAATTGTACTTGATGGGGTATAATTTCCAAATCTTAGGTTAGTCAAAACCTACACGACATTCAAACCACCAAAGCCGGGATGTAAAAACTAAGTCGTGACCATCTGCATCGAAATTGATGCCTGCCCGTGCACAAATTCCTATATGGATTTAATCGGGGCCAGATCGGGCAGAATTTTGCCCAAATCGGGCTATCTAGCTGGAGCCAGACTCGAAATGAAACGCGGTACCCGATCAGAGCCTAAGCGCAGCGCACAGAGATAACCAGGTCTGGTCCCGATCAGGCCCATTTTAATTTATTTTTATTTTTCCTTATTAAAAGGGATTCTTAAACAAAATAATATTAAAATCGTATAAATCACCTCCTAAATTGATATTTGAGAATATAAAAATCAGATTGTTTAACAGATCACGGTCTGAAAACATTGGAGTATGTAAGACTAGAAACAAAATATTTGTTGAAAATATTTTTTGGAGCTTTAGTTTAAATGTCAGCGGCCATGACTAACCTAACATTTGGAAGTTACATTTGGAAGTTATAATTTTATTCTAAGTGACTAGTACGCACTATTAAAATGAAAGAAAGTTGAAAAATAGTAAAATATTATTCCAATTAGTTTCCTTGTTAAAAATTATTGAGTCTAATATCGCAAAGCGAATAGTTGCTTTGACAGGTGTTCATGTGGCTGACAGCGCAGTTCAGTTCTCCACAACTCTCGACATGAGCCAAAATTCAGTCTCAAAATGATACATTGGCCTAGATGCCCAGATGTGCAACTACGTTCAGAGGAATAAATTTAAGACTAAAAATGCTCTAAAATGCTCATTGGGAGACCAAGAAAATTTGAGCTGCAACAAATTTAACACCAACGTTTTTCGGTCAATGCACTCACTTTATTGAAATATCATCATATACAAAATTAAAATGTTTCATAGATAAAAAATGAAAACCTCATCCTAACTATATCAGGGCCGAAATTTGTCCTAAAGATATGAATGGCTTAATTTATTTTCTTTGAAAGCTATATCCATATTTCTTAAATATTTGTTACGTATCTTTAAATATTTATATGTATAAATAAGTCTTTAGCTGGAAAGCATGTATTATCTTAAATACTAAAAATTTCCATTAGCTTCTGGGCTCATATCTTATTATTTCCAGAAACCATAAATTACGGACATTAAGGGAGGTAAAAATATTTGGTTATGCTTTGTTACAGGGAGGGGGGGGGGCCCCTTATTTGTATATTATCAGTTGAATTTACTGGTTAGTGCCGACTTTTCCTTGACTTCTGGTTCAGGGTGAAGGTAAAGCACAGCTCAGGTTAAATACTGCAAATATAAAAGTACTGTTTATATCGATGTTTGGGTTAATAAGAGAGGTACGATTAAAAGGGGAAATGAAATTACGCGTAATATGGCGAGATGATTATACTTAGTAATTTGATTCATTATCACTCACAATGCCACCAAAGGTTATCACATCATGAACAAGTGCATAGGAATTTTTTGTCCTGAGCAGAAAGTTTTCATATCTGTATTTTATTTTATTAGCCAATTTGATTAAAATGCTTTAATTATGAATTCTGCATGCCTACTTTTATGGTTTAATATAATTTAAAGGTATTTTAGTACATTCAAATATTAAAATTATATCCAACAGTAGTAAGGCGCAACTTGTCCCTTACTACTTCCAATTAAGATCCATCTATGGAATTCTGATTAAAACCTTGCATTCAGTATGCATGGAAACGTCATAAATTTTCTTAATTGATTTAAGCGAACCATACATTTTGAAATCTACATTCCCATATTTATAATAATAAATTGCAAAAATCCTAAAGAACAATGCTGGGTATTTTAATTAAGATTATTACTACGACTCGTAAATTATCCCAGTTTTAATGCACTGAGAGCAGTAACAATCAAAATCCACTTAAGATTTGGCGAACAATAGTACATTTAACTGGCCTTTTTGTTTTCAAATGAGTACAATATTTTCGTTATTTTATCACTTGCTGTGTTTATTTGACATAAATCTAAGATTATATTAGCCACGTGGAATGATTTACATTTCATCGTCAACCGATACGTTAAGCTCTTGAATTACTTGTAAACTGGAGTAGAAACCTCGTATCGGGATTTCATCATTTCTCGTTTATTAGGCGAAAAATGTTTTGATGTGCCAGAAGGATAATTATGTTGGGTGTGGGGGAAGGACGAGGAATGATAGAGAATGAGCAATAATAATCTTAATTAGACCCCCTGCGACGCATATCAGTGTTCTATTGCATCAGTACTCAACAGCTACGCGACCTTGGGGGTTATCAAGACATTTTTTCATTTATTTGCTACCAAGATATTGACTGGGATGATCAACTTTCTTACAATCTTGAAACACGCGAAAATAGCCATTTTTTGAACAAAATTGACTGTTTCGGCTTATATAATTCTTAAACATTTTTCAAATAAGTGCAGATCATTTAGTTAATTTTGTCGGAAGTGCATCTTTTTTGGGATGCTAAAAAATTTGGCTTTTAGGAACAATCTCTCAAAATAATGGACAACTATTCCTTGCTGAAAATTTTTGGTCTTTCAGGGTGTTCGTAGGTCAGAAAAAAGTCAGGGAACTTTATATGTCAGGGAAATTCAGGAAAAAGTCAGGAATTTTGAACAGAATCTTGCAAAAGACAGGGAATTTCTGTAAGAGACATTTTAAATAACTTTTAAGGTCAATAAATTTTTAATTTTTAACATAAAATTGTGTTATTCCGTTTATGTAAAAGATTCTCTGTTAAAAATGTTACAGGATTAGTATTTTGATTTTTGAGTAAAAATGGTCTTGGAAAATGAAAAAGTGGTTACGGAAATATTAGAGAATTTCGATAATGAAGTTTCGTGGCGATCCTGATACAATATTCTTATTAGTATATTATTTGCATTGTGTTTATCTTTACGTATCTTTTGTTTCCTGTTTCTTCGTCTTAAATATGATATTATTTAAAGATTGTATTGTTTGGTTGAAAATTGATAAATTCAATTAAACAATCATACTTTATGGTCAAAATTTCGACTGTATTTTTAAATTCAACTGTTTTTCATATGAAAGAATTTTTTTATCATCTACTTTTTTTTTTTTTGGTTGACCAAGAATCGAGCTTTTGAGAACGGCAAGAGAACCGAATGCTAGAGAACGACACAGTGTTTATTGCTCAATGTCTCTGTTTAATATTTGAAAGTACATTTTTTAAACAAACTATTACATGTTCAAGATTCATAACTGTAGTTGAAGATTCTTAATTTTAGTTCGAAATTTATCTCTTTGTTTTGGAATTTAAACATTTTGTGGATAATTCTTTTTTTTCTTCTTTTTTTTTTACCTAAAAATGATTGATTTATGGCAGAAAACTAATCTTCTTGGTTTCAAATTTCCTCTTCTTGGCCAAAAATACAAGTCTTTTGTTGAAAATTAACTCTTTTGTTAAGCATTCGTATTTTCGGGCAGAAAATTCAAATGTTTTATAGAAATGTCGTCTTTTGTCAAGTAAGTTAAGAAATTTGGCTAAAAGGTTTTTTACTATTTTCACTAAAAACTCTATGTTTGTTGAATATTCGTCTTTTTGGTTGAAATAACTACTTTTAGATTATTTATTAAAGCTTTTTAATTCTAGTCGCAAATTCATCTATTCGGTTAAATTTTTTTTTTCAAAATAATTTCTTCGTTAAAAATTAATTTTTCGGTTTAAGGTTCATCTTCTTGGTTACACATGTAACTATTTTTGGTTATTTAAAATTTGTTGTTGAAACTTCATCGTTTTAGATGAAAATTCCTCTTTTCTAGTAGAAAATTCATAAATTTAGTTGAAAATTTATCTTTTTGGTTGAAAATTTGAATATTTTTTTTTTATATTTTCTTTTTTCTTTTATAATAATTAATTTACTTCAAAAATAACTTTCCTATTTTTGGTTTAAAAACTAAACTGTTTTAGTTTAAAAATTCAACTCTTCGTTTGAAAATTCATATATTTCGTTTAAAATATAAGATGTTCGGTAGAAAATTAATTTTTATGGTTGGAAAGTCGTTTCTTTAGTTTAAAAATTAATCGAATTTGGAAGAAATTTCAACTTTTTTGGTTCAAATATCAGCCATTACTTTTTTTGTTGAAAATTCTTTCTTTTTTTGTTTTTTTAATGCATAATCCGCTGAGAATGCATCTTTCTGTTCAACGTTAAACTATTTATTTAAAAGTTCGATACTTCTTCAAAACTCGCCTCTTTCGCTTTAAATTTCAACTAAATGCAAATGTTGTTCAATCTTTAACTATTCAGTTGAAAAGTGCACTTTTTAAGTAAGCAACTATTTTTGGTTAAAGCTTAATATTTTTTTATAAAAAATCCTATCATTTGATTGGAAAATTCATCTTTGTAGATAGAACATTCGAGAATTTTGCTAAAAATTTAACTTCTTCGTCCTTTTGGGTTGAAAATTCCTTGCTTTTCTTGAAAATTCAACTTTCTTCTACAAATTTCAATTATTTGGTTAAAAATTCAACTGTTTTTATTTGGAGTTTAATCTTTTTACATTCTCATCAAGAGAAGGTATTAGATTTGTGTAAAATCCCCCCCCCCCCCCCCCCCCCCCGTTTTTGTCAAATGTTTACGATTTCAGACCGCCTGAATCCATATAATAGGATTTTACGAATGTGTCGTGCTGTGTGTCTGTGTGTGTCTAACTGTAGATTTTTTGATTGTCAGCACGATACTTTCAAAAGAATTGAGAGATTGGATTGGCCTATGGTTACTCTTTAAGTGTCCTAAAATAAAGGTCAGAGTCATTATCCAGCCATTTTCGATAAAAATTCAAAAAGTGAGCGTATTTTGAAAATTTTGGAGACCACTTTTTTTCAAAATTAAAAAATTTTGTGTACAGATATTCATAGTATTCAAACAGATGAACAATTTGTCCTTATTACTTTTTTCTATGAAACGAAAATTTACCAGAGTTATAGTATTCACAGAATTCCAAAAAACACTCGAAAATAAACATTTTAGGCCAAATAAGGGACGATACGGAAAAAATTCAAGAGAAGAAAAATGTTTCTTTCTTAATGCCCTACAAGATTATTCTAAAATAATGAGTTTTTGGTTTCGTACCTAAAGGAGTGACGCACAAAAAAAATTGGAAAAAAGCTCATAAGATTTCTAAGAAAGTTGTCCAGCCTGATTTTTAAATTATGTTTTCAATTTTTTTATGAATAAAAAAATATGACGAAAAAATGGCCTTTTTTCTATTTGACGTTCTCGGTGCTTGTCAATAATAGGACAATGGTTGAAATCGCTCAAGTTGCATAAGATAGCATTAGTTAAAGATATTCCAATATTAGACAATATACACAAAAAAATTTGTTATCAACAAATTATTTGTTGAAAAAAATTTTTCTACGATTTTCCATAAATACACGTTTTTTTCAAGTTATGTTGCAAGAAATTGAAATCGAAACAATATTATGTAAAAAAAATTCTCTTCTGATTATAATTTTTTATATTATAAACAAATTTAATGTATAAATGCAGTAATTAGGCATTTTTCGACAGAAATATTCGTTTTTTCCTTTGTCAATTATTTTAAATTCGGGAATTTATAATAATTTTAGCAAAATTTATAATTGGTTGATTAATCTTATGATTTTTGAAACAAATTTAAACAAAAATTCATTATTTGGGCGTTTGTCGACAGAAAAATTCGGTTTTTTTTAATGGCAGTCTTTTTATTTGGGAACTTCACGACAATTTAAGTGAAATTCATAATTGTTTTATCAATTTTATGATTTTTTTAAAAACAAATTTAACAAACAAATGCATTCTTCGGGCAGCTGTGTGCGGAAAAATTCGTTTTTTTTTCAATTTCAGTCTTTTTAATTAAGAAGTTCATGGCATAGAAAAAAACTAATTTTTACGTAGACAAAACCTGATTAATGCATTTGAGCATCAAATTTGTTTGAAGAAAAAATAAAATTTATCAACTTATTATTAATGTTGCTGAAATTCCCATTAGCTTTCCATCTGAAAAGACTGGCATTGAAAAAATCGAATTTTTCTGCCGACAAATGCCCGAATAATGCATTTGTTTATTAAATTTGTTTAAAAGGTCATAAGATTAATAAATAAATTATAAATTTTGCTGCAAATATCATGAAGATCTAAATTTTTATAAATTTACTTAAAAAAAAAACGAATTTTTCTGTCGACAAATACCCGAAGAATGCATTTGATTATTAAATTTGTTTAAAAGGTCATAAGATTAGTAAAAAAATTATAAATTTTGCTGCAAATATCATAAAGATTTGGATTTTAAAACATTTACATCGAAAAAAAACGAATTTTTCTGTCGAAAAATGTCTGATTACTGCATTTTTCAAAACATTTCTTGCAAAACAACTAGAAATAACGTATGATTATGGAAAATCTTATAAAAAATTTTTTCAACAAATAATTTGTTTATAAAAAATTTTATTGTTCAATAGTTTATATAATATTGGAACATCTTTAGCTAATATTAGTTTATGAAACTTAAGGCGATTTCAACACGTTTCCTGTCATTGACGATCACTGTGAACGTCAAATAAATAAAATGGCTATTTTTTCGTCATATTTGTTTGTTTATTTATAAAAACTTTAAAAACTAATTGAAAAATCAGGCTCGACAACTCTCTTAGAAATCTTAACAGCTTTTTTTCAATTTTTTTGTATTTAAATCGCTTAATATTTGTGGGCTTTACGTTATTTTGAACCAAAAATATCATTTTTTCCCCACTGTGGGCTGAAAACGTGAAAATGAGTAAATATGAACTCCCATTTAACACTACGCTGCTGATGTTTCGACCGTATGTGCCACGTTTAAATCGTAAAAATAAAATTGGAAGTGAGTAAATTCCAATTCTGAAAAACCGGCAGAAGTTGCAGTAAAATGTTTAATAACAAACTTTTTTAAAGAATGCGCATTTTTTAAAAGAGACAATAAAACTACGTCTGTTTTAATATCAATGTATCTTATGAATTGTAATAATATACATTTATGGAAATGATATACAAGTTGAGATACAAATTCGAGTGCAAAGCACGAGATACGTGATGAAAATCTGTTCGTTAAAACCGAAGGAGCTTTAACAAAAAAGAAGTCACTATCACCAAATTACTGTTGTCGGTGTTTTTATTTTAAGTTTAAGAAAATCTTTGCACAAGTGTAAGGAATATACAAAGGTAGATATAAGATATAAAAATTAAAATTGTGCAAAAAGTATATTTTTGGTAGAAAATTCAACTCCTTTATTACAAATTTGTTCGATTGAATTGAAAATTCGTCTTTTAGGGCAGGAAAGTAATCTTTCTTGCTTGAAGTAAATAAATAAATTTGAAGTTTTTTAATTATGTTCCGAAATATTGTCATGGAAATATCAGGGTAAAGTCAAGGAATCATAAAAATGAAGTTTTTTACCCACCCTTGTCTCAGTATTCATTCACTTTTCCGAATTAAAATTTTCTAAATAATAATCAAGCAAAGTGTTTTGATGGGGTTTATTGATGATAAATATTGTTTTATTGTAATTTGTTGAAAAAAACGACATTGTTTCTAACATTCTGTACAACTTCTCTAGGAATCGAGGTCCATTCCCCTTTTAAGAATAATTAGCAAAAAATTGTCGACTTTGTGTCACTCTATCTCTGTGGATGGACTTTAGGGAATAATTTCATTGCTAATTATTCATCATAATTAGTCCAGTCGGCGCCAGATTGATAACCACGAGTAGTAATCTTCCGTCCGTATCGGAACATAATTTTGCTTATTGAAGCACGTGTAACTTCAGAGAAGCAAAAAAAGTTGTGAACTTTTAAGGCAACTTTGGCATAGCAGTCTGGTAGAGGAATAATCAGTAATTATTTTTTTCAAGACAATATGTAATTTGTAGATTTTATCAGGGAATGAGTATAGGTCCTGCTCTCTGACATCCAAACAATTCTACTCCCCGAATGTTTGTGAATAATGTGAATATACAGTTTCTGTTTTTCCCATGAATCCAATGACTTCATACTCTTTTCGCTATCCATAATTTTTCAAGAATTCTTCTTTTTCCTCCTGTTTTAAAGAAAATTTCCCTTTTTTCTCTGTTTCTTGTTGTTTGCATAAATACAAAATAAAATAATAGAACGCATTAAGAAAATCTAAATATTTTTTATGCAAAAGTCTACTATTGCATTTTTGTTAAAAAGTTCTACTATTTGGTTAAAAATTTAAATATTTGTTTAAAAATGCAAATTTTTGGTTGATAAGTCACGTTTTTTCAGACAAAAAACTTGGTTGAAAGGTTGAAAGTTGAACTAATTCAGGAAGCCGCTGGAACGAAAAACCGGGAAAGCCAGGAAATGTCAATGACTTTATTTTTTGATCGGAAATCTTACAAATTTTAGAAAAAAAATTTGTCCAAATTCGATTTTAACAACTTTTAAAATAATTACTTGAATTTGTATCTTCTTTAATTATGATATCATTCAGTTTATAATGCGTAATTCGAAAATCTTTTACGCAACAGAGTTTTCAATTTTAGATTTTTATTTTTAAGCGTAAATTTTTAATTTAAGGAACTTTAAAATTCAGTCTTGGAAGATTTAAACAATTGAAATTAAAAGCATTTAAAATTGAAAATTATCGATTATATTATTTTCCTTATCAACTGTATATATAAATGAATAAACTATTTGAAAAATTGAACTTTGCTTTTAGTATCAAAAAGTGGACAATAATTGATTTGTTAAGACGATTCTAAATCCGTTCTAAATTTAAGCATTTGCAAAGATCTAATTAATTGAAATCTGAATTATTTGAAACAAAAAGCCTTGAATCATTAACTTTTTAAGGAGCTTTTAAACTTTGAAATTTTTAAAAGTTTTTTGAAATTCGTATCACCTTAAAAGATATTTAGAAGCTATGAAAAACTTTTAATCATAATTTTAAATTTGAAAAAATTTGAAACAACATGTAGATTTTTGAAGACTGAAACAAAATTTTGAAGCTTTTTAAGGATAGCTAAACTATTTAAAATAAACATAATACAACTTCTAATAACTTCTATGTAATATTGGTTAAAATATTATATTCTAAAAATGTTTTAAATTTATTGATTGATTTTTCAATTCAGAGCATACAACTTATAAAAGTTTAAAATTCTAACATTTTTATTTTAAATGCATTTAATATAAAATTGTTCAATTGAAATGTGTTAGTACTTTCAATTTCATAGATGTAAGTCATCAAACATTTCAATATAAAACTTTTGAATTAGGAAAATTTTAAACCAATTTATTGGTAAGCAACGTTATCTTACATTATCCTTTTTTTTCGTTTAAAATGCAAATACTTGGTTAAACGTTGAACTAATTGGTTAAAAAATCATTTTTTAGACTGAAGATTCATTTATCTGATGGAAATTTTATATTCCGTTAAAAATGCGTTTCATTTCAGGTTTAAATGAATTTTCTTTTTAACTGAAAATTTAGTTCCTCCGATATTTGTTGAAAATGTATATTTTTTAATGAAAAATCTGAATATATGGTTTAAACTACATGTATTTCATTGAAGATAATTGATCTTTATTGGTCAAAAATGTATCTCCCTGATTGAAAAATCATTTTTTTTTATTAAAATGTTTCTATTTTGTTAAATATCGCTGATATTAATGAATATTGACGAATATTGCTAAATAATTGATTTTTTAAAATGGATTTTATTTTCTTCCTTGGTTTGAAGTTGAAATATTCTGTTAAAAAATCGTTTTTTTTTGTTTAAAATTTTTTCCGACTATCTGATAGAAAATTGATTTATCTTGTTGATGGTTCTTTTTGCGTAGAAAATTAATCATGTTTGTTTAAAATAAATCTTTTTGGTTATGTGTTCAACAATTTTGTTAAAAGTGCATCTATTTTACTGTTTCTAATCGAATGCTTATCTTTTTTAGTTTAAAATTAAACTATTTGGTTGAAAATTCACATATTATGTTAAAACTTATTTTTTTAGCTGAAAGTTATTCTTCTTTGTTAATAATTTATGTTATCATTCTGAAATTTTAACTGTTCTCTGATAAACGTTTTTTTTACATGAAAGTTAATCTATTTGTTGACAATCTTTTGCATTTGTTAAATCCGAAACAATCCGAAACAATTATATTTCTGGTTGGAAAATTATCCTTTTTAGTTTAAAGTTTAACTATATGGTTTTAAATTCATTTATTATAATACATTTTTTTGCTGACACTTAATCTCCTTGATGGAAAATTGGTCTATTTAGTTTAAAATTAAATCATATTATTGAAAATTCATCATTTGGTTTCATCAAAATTCATCATGTGGTTAAAAATTCAACTTCATGGGTTAAAAATTCAATTCTTTCTAAAAAAAAAATATCTTTTTTACTTGATAATTGAACTTTTTTGACACACTTTCTTCAATGTTTGGGCTAAAACTAATTCGTTTGGTTGTTTGAAAATGTAACTATTTGGTTAAAAAATCATATTTCTTGGTTGAAAACTCATTTTTTGTGTTTAAAAATGAAAAATTTTACTTGAAAATTCATTTCATTATATTTTTTTATTATTATATTTTATTATATTTCTTGTTGAAAACGTATCTCTTTTATTTGGAAAATATTTGGTTAAAAGTTGTTTTTTTTTCGTTAAGAAATGCGTTTTTTGGTGCAAAATGCATCTTATTTAGTTCAAATATCAACTGATTGGTTAAAAATTAAATTATTCTGACAAAAAATGTAACCATTCAATGAAAATTAACTTTGTTGAAAATCCGACTTTTTGGTTGAAAATTCAACTCTTTCGGTCAAAAACTTGAAATCTTAAGTCTTTTATATTTAATTCAATATGGTACATATAAATTAATTTTGTTTTAAACAATTTATTTCCCTATTTTCCTGAAAAATCCCCGTATTTCCTCTATTTTGACGGGATATTGGACTCTGAAATTCTTCTTAAATGTAATCTTTGTAAGATTTCGTCTGCAGATGATATCTCTAATTCTTTCAAATTACTCTTCAATGCTCGTTCGTTAAACGCACTTTTAAATTTTTTCGTACACGTGTCACTCAGAGTACATATTTTACAAGAAAGATTATCATAAGCAGCGTATCGAGGTCAGCATCACTCCCAGGATCCCAGGATCAGGGGTTACGGATCATCATGAAAAATAGCTTCACTCAGATAAATGGAAGAGATATCCGAGATATTTAATTCGTATGGCGGAAAATATTACGACACAAAAGGGTAAAGTGAATTCGTTCAGGTTTCGGACTTTGAGAAAATGTCATAGCTTCGGGTCTTCGAAGAGTTCGAAGCTCGACAGTCTACAAATTCAATCAGATGATTGCATCATTGTACTGCGATCAACAAATTGAGACCTTTTACGAGTAAATTATTCCACTAGTTCCCTAAGTCTCAGATTAGTTGGCGATAAATCCTTTTCAAAAAGAGAGCAATATCATGTTGACCTTTGGGGAAACCACAATAGAAAAGATGTGATATTAGGCACAGAAAACGATTTGTTTAAATCAACAAAATTGTTGTTAGATCAACCATAGAATATGGTTATTATGTAAACAAGAAAATATTTAGTTGACCAAAAAAAATTTTTTGATAGATGGAGTATTTCGTTGATTAAAAAAAATTTTTTAATCAGTCAAATATATTGTTAATTAAACCAAAATCTTTTTGATTAAACCAAATTTCTATGTATATTTGAGAAAATAGTTTTTTTGGTTCAAGAAAAAGTTATTTCTGAGTTCTGGCAGGGTGTAAGTAGTTCAAGGATTTAAAAAAATATATGACAGAAGTCAGGGAATTTCTATAAAAGGCACTTTAAATAACTGACACGAATAATAAATATAAAATATTTCAATTTTAATTAAAAATTGTGTTATTTCGTATACAAAAAGTTCTTCAAAAATGAATAAATTTATTTTCCACTTATTTTTATTTATTTACTTTTACAAAATGCTTCCCCCTGACAATTATATTTTTAGTTAAAAAATTTATTATTTGGTTGGAAATTCAACAGTTTTGTAAAAAGTCATCCTTTTGGTTGAAATTTGAACTTTCTTGTCAAAAATTTAACAATATTATAATAGAAAATTAAGTTTTTGTTCAAAATTTATATTTCCATATTAAAAAGTAAACCCAATTTTTTCATAGTTAAAAAATCGTCTTTTTGGTTTAAAAATTCATCTGTTTTATTTAAAAAATCATCTTTTTAGATAAAAATGTTAAAAGTTCGTCTTTTTGGCTGAATTCAACTTGTTAAAAATTCCTTTTTTTTATTACTAAAAATGTGACGATTTCAGGTTTAGTTGAACAATTTTTATTTGGTTAAAAATGCATCTCTCCGGCTAAAAATTCGTTTCTTTTTGTTTAAAATAATTTTTTTAACTAAAAAGTTAACTATTCTAGTCGAAGATTGATCATTTTAGTTGACAAATATTCTCTGGTTGAAAATTAAAATATTTTTTAGAAAACAGATATTTTTTATTTGAAAGTTAAAGTATTTGGATAAAACTTGAACTGCTTTGTTAAAATTTAATTTTTTGAGTGAAGAGTCTATCTTTTTGATTGAAAATTTAACTATGTTTTTGACATTTTTTATCAACTAAATATTGAATTTCTTAATTAAAAATTAAACTATTCAAGTTGAAGATTGTTAACTTTAGTTGAAAATTCATCTTATTGTTTAAAAGTTGAACTCTACTTCTTTGTTTAAAATGAATTTCTTCCATTTTTGGTTGAAAATTGTTATTCTTTAGTTAAAAACTCGTCTTTTTTCTGTAGACAACTTAATTTCTTCGTTTGAAATTTCACATTTTTTAGTTACAAATGCAACTGTTTGGTTTAAAACGAACTTTCTTGTTGAAAATTAATATTGTCGGGTTAAAAATTAATCTTTTCCATAGGAAAATTCATCATTTTGTTTAAAAATCCTTTCCTTTAATTGAACTATTGACCATTTTGTTAACAAAAATGCTTATGTTTTGCTGAAAATTTAACTATTCCACTTTTGGTTGAAAACTGGTCTTGTTTATTAAATATTTGTTTGAAATTTCGTCTTTTTGTTAGAAAATTAATCTTCTTGTATTTAAATTTGAATCAAAAATCTTTTAAGGGATTTCAAATGCATCTCATTTGATAGAAATTTCATATTTTTCATTAAAAATACAACTGTTAGATTTGTTGTTGAGAATTCATCTCTCTAGGTTGAAAATGTTAACTATGTTGTTGAAAGTTTAATTATCTTATTGGAAATTTAACTATATTATTCAAATTTTGTTTTTGATTTCATTGTTAAAATTTTTCTTTTGAATTCGTTGTTCAAAAGTTTACTTATCGGGTTGAAAATTCAACTGTCTTCCAAAAAATTCATCCTTTTGATTGAAAATTGAACCATTTGGTTGAAAATGCAACGATTTTGCTTGAAATTTAAACTTTTGAATTAAAAGTTTGACCAATTGGTTGAAAACACATCTTTGGAGAGCAACTATTTTCTTGAAAATTAATCTTTGTATGTAGAAAATTCAATAATTTTGTTCAAAATTCAACTATTTTGTTGAAAAATTAATTATTTGGTTAAAATGTTAAAAATGAAAAATGCAAAATAAAAAAAAATGTGAATGCTTTACAGAGTTCTTTATCTGGTAATTCTTCACACTGGTCACGATTAATCGGTGATTGTAAAACTTCCACTATCATCTTGTTTCTCTTTTTTCTATACAATCAAAATTGTGGTATCAACTTGACTCGATTCTAATGACGTGAGAGTTCAGGGTCGAAGTCCCTGTATCCCGAGGTCGTTGAGACTGGGTTAGAAACCGATAACACCAATCCGTTCGCAGCAATCATTGCACAGTTTATCCATTCCAGGGGCGATGATTTATGTCGCAGGGTGCGTCATATTTTCCCTATCGATTGTTAACCTTTCCACAACTCATTCTCTCCTTTCTTCTCTCTGTGAAAGTAATTAACACTCGATGCTAATCTGCACTTCCATTTTTTTGCGCAGCATAAAGAAGAAAAAAATACCAGGCACAGATAAGGCTACTGACAGCACAAGAACACTCATCAACTATAAGCTAAGGGTTAGTCTTGAGTCTATGACAGTACGCACTGATGTTCGTTGTGATTAATAAGAAATTTCCCAGAAAGTCAGAAAGCAAATGAAAATTGATGAATCATACTCATGTAACTTTGCGTGATCGATTAACGATCCACGATTAGATCTGATGATTATTGTTGTCTTAGGAAGACAACGGCGCACCCGTAATTGACAGTCCGGATCGAAGAATCGCTTTTAAATTTTTGATGTCTTGAGTAGGGGAGGGGGGGGGGGCATGGCTTAAATTCATCTCCACTCTGAGCGTCAAAAAGTTGTACAGAGAAAAAATTGGAGGTTCAAAGCGTTGCAGATAATCGCTCAAACAGAGTAATAGTCACCTGATAACGCCCAACTTTACCTCAGTTTGGTGTGCCCACCCATCGTTTAAACTGGTTGACCGATTAAGGGTCCCAATTACAAAAAACTGTTCTGTTTTTTATTTTGTTTATTTATTTACATTAAGAAGAATAATTTCTAAATTTTCCGGGTTAGCATTTTCAAAATGCCAAAAAACAAACTAAGATGAACATTCTAAACCAAAAAACGCATGATACGAAAAAAGTCAAAAAAAGAAAAACGTTGCTTTTTGAAAGCCCTGCAAGAATATGATAACAACTTTTTTAATTTGGTCGAAAAGTTGAAAATTTCAAATTTGATCATACCAAAAATTTTTGAAACCACATTTTTTCAAGATTTTAAAATTCTATGAACGGTTTTTCATAGTACTCAGAAACTCAAACAATTTTTCTTGATGACTTTTTTCTATAAAAATAAAATGATCAGAATTAGAGCATTTTCAAAATCCAAAAAAATAAACTAAAATGAACATTAAAAGCCAAAAAACGCATGATATAAAAAAAGTCAAGCGAAGAAAAACTTTGCTTTTTGAAAGCTCTTCAGGATTATGATGAAAAGTTTTTTTATTTGGTCGAAAAGTTGAACATTCCAAATTTGATCGTACCAAAAATAATGAAAAATCCAAAAATCCCATTTTTTGTTCAAACTATGCAAGATACGAAAAAAATAAAAAAGCTCAAATTGCGCGCCCTGGAAAGAGCTACAAATTTATAATGAATCACTTTTCGTCGCAAGCTACGGAAAAAATGAGACAAAACTTGATCATCCAAAAAAGAACTATAATTTTCGATAGGACACGTAGTTTTTGCTTTATTCGTAAAAAATAACATTTAAAATAAGAATATTAAATTGTTTTGAAAAAAACGACACAAGGTATGAACTAAAATTAATAAACAAAAGTTGTTCGCCTAAAAAGATCTATAAATTTATTATTAGCTATAATTTTTGATAGGACACGTAGTTTTTGCTTCAGTCGTAAAAAATAACATTCAAAATAAAAATGTTAATTTTTTTTTGAATAAACGACACAAAGTATACACTATAATTAACAGACAAAAGTTGTTCGTCTAAAAAGATTTATCAATTTATTATCAATCATTTTTCGATAGGACGAGTAGATTTTTTTTCGTAAATGATAAGATTAAAAATAAAAAAAAAAAATTTTTGGAAAAAGCATAGACAAGACGAAAGAGGACATAGGCTCCTATATAGGACCCTATATATGTTCCTGTATTAGACCCTATGCAGATGCGCAATAGTTTTCATTTAATCGTGAAAAACAATACTAAAAATAAAAAATTATTAAAAAAAGGAAATAAAAATTAGTATGATTCAATTTTTATGCATAATATGAATTGTAATGATTTACATTTATTGAAATGATACATGTTTCAGCGCAGCTTAGAATACAATTTAAAGCAAAATAAGAAACAAATACAAAAATAATCATGATAAATACAATTTGCTCTGTATTTTGCAATTTTTTTAATAAGCAATCCCGAGCAGAGTTACATAAATGTGTTCGTTAACGCCGAAAGAGCTTTAACAAAAGAGAGTTCAAAATCACAAAATTACAGTTGTCGGTCCGTTCACCTTTGATTTTAAAAGGTCTGTGCACGAATGCGGGAGCAACGCAAAGACCTAGCGCGGAGTGCGATTGCCATCAGTCGCGTGCTGTAGGTGAGCTCACACTCTCGAGCTAAGCTCTTTTAACGAAAGATAATTCACAATCACAAAATTACTGTGGTGGATATTTAGATTCCTAATTTTAAAA
The DNA here is from genome assembly GCF_010883055.1 of Belonocnema kinseyi. Taxonomy (NCBI): domain Eukaryota; kingdom Metazoa; phylum Arthropoda; class Insecta; order Hymenoptera; family Cynipidae; genus Belonocnema; species Belonocnema kinseyi. The sequence goes on from NC_046664.1 coordinate 48,682,638, forward strand.
GGTTTGCGCAAGAATGTGCGAAAATATAAAGACCGAGCGCGTAGCGCGCGCTGACTGAAAATTTTGGCTGAAAATTAATCTGATTTGGTTAAAAAGATCTTTTTTGGTAAAGATTAATGTAAATGTAAAAAATTTAGCTATTTGGTGAAAAATCATATATTTTGTTAAAAATTCATCTTTTTGTTGGAATTTTGTTTGTTGAAGTTTCCGCTTTTTAGTTCAGGATTCAACTGTTTTGTTCAAAATTTGTCTTTTTTTTTGTGAAATTCAACTTATTGAATAAAAATTTTCTGCTGACGAAATTTAACGTTTTCTTTTTGTTGAAAAATTGATCTTCGTGCTTAAACATTCATTTCTTTGGTTGAAAATTCAACTATTCTATTGAAAATTTTTATTTTATGTTAAAGATTCGTTATTTTAGTTCAAAGTTTATTATTTTACCTAAAATGAATTCCATTGGTAAAAAATTTAACTATTTTCGTGAAAATTTTTCTTTTAATCAAAAATCATTTTTTAAAACTTTTTTATTTTTTGATTAAAATCCATCGTTTTTTTGCAGAAAATGTAGGTATTTAGTAGAAAATTCCTATAGTTTGTTAAAAATTCTTCTTTTTTTTAGAAAGTTTGTTGAAATATATCTTTTTGGTTCCGGATTCAACTTTTTTTTTTAATTTGGCGTTTCTGGTTGAATTCTACTTGTTGAAAATTCGTTTTTTTCCTGCTGACTGTATATTTAACGATTTCCTTTTTGGTTAAAAATTTATCTTTTTAGTTCAATATTCATCTCTTTGGCTAAAAATTGATCTATTTTGTTGAAAATTAGTTTTATATTGAAAATGAATTTTTTTACTTTAAATTTAACTTCAATATCTTATTAAAATTTATCTTTTCCATTTGAAAGCGTTGAAAGTTCCGCAAATTGGTTGAAAGTTTATGTATTGTGTTGAAAATTTTTCTTTTTGGTTGAGAAATTAACTCTTTTTTTAAATTGATCTATTTTGTTGAAAATGCAATATCTCTAAGTTTTAATATATATTTTCATTTACATCTTTTAATCTGTATGTGTGTCATTTGTTGTTTCGGACTTGTAGGGCGAATGTTTTCTTTTGAAAATATAATATTTAAACTTAAAAATGTTCCGCTAATTGAATGAAAACTGTTAGAAACTCATCATTTAAGAATGTAAATTTATAATGGCTTTTTGATTTCAGCCCACCTGTAAAACAATTTCCTTGAAACATCCCAAAATCGCAAACTTTTTTCTTCCTAATTTGGGACTTGCCCAGTAACATTGTGGAAAAGAAATAAAGCCGTAGATTTTGTTCTACTTTCATGGATAAAAACTTAATTTTTTATTATGTTTTCTTTTTCAAAAATTCTTTGCTGATTTAAAAAATTATATAATTACAAAAAAATAAACTTTTTTACAGAAAAAGATTCTTCACAAAGTCCTCCGAAATATTCTTATACTTTCGTTGTAAACTTTATTTTATTTCACCTTAAATGAAACTTATTTTTTGGTTCATAACCAGAGCCCTTTGACTGAAGCAAGACCATATTTCCTAAACCAAATTTTATGTGTGTCATATTTTCTGAATAATATCTGGAAGATAATCAATTTAATGAGCTACTATTTAAGCCAAAGCTTCTAAAAAACTTAAATAAACAATTCCTCGTTCTTGAAATTTATCTTTTATATATAAAATAATTTTTTTCGAAATTTGGAATTTCTTTTTGTAATACATTGATAACTGTACGCGTATTGAATATCGCGTATTTCCCTATCACCTTGCCAGTCTGATCAGTTTTAGATTTGTTCTTTGAAATCCAAAATGTTAAAAAAATGATACTTCCAAAATTAAAAAAAAAAAAACTAATGGAGAATTACTCCAATATTCACTATATATCAATTTTTTTATCAATTCGAAATTATTGAGTTTTGGTAGGCAAACGTTTAAAATCGATCTATTAAACAAACCAACTTAGTTTAGAATTACGAGTATATATAATATATATAATAATACGAATATATCTCCAGATTTAGAATGGTTTCATATACGAAATTATTGTTTTAAATGCAGATATATTTCGCTTTATTTATCGGTATTGATGAAACTATTAGTTATAGACTAAAAGGTTAAGGAAAGCTTGATTAGGTTAATTAGTCCAATTAACCTTTCCTTTGCTTCATATGCATTAAGGAATGCTAAACTATATATAATGTTAGAATTCCTGAAGGAATACGTATTACTTAAAGAGAGACTGAATTCCATGGATGATTAATCTAGTTGAAGGTATGAATGTGAGGAAAGAGAAGATAACGGTCCAATCAAGTCTTTAGTATTCTATTTTTTGCTGGTACCTAAAGTAATAAGTGTATTACTTCATCAAAATTAAGGAACATCTAATATAGTGATTAGAGTTAAAAATTATCCATGAAATGAACAAAATACAAATTTAAGGATTTCGTCCATTTTGTTCATTTTTTTAAACTGCACATAATTTTTCAAGAAATTATAAGAAAGTCGCTGCTAGTAATAAAGAAATTACGGCTAGTTTAGAGAAATGGCAATCTAAAGTAAAAATACAAAATACAATTTTTGACAATTTCCTTCAGAAACATAGATTCAATGAGGTTTTTCATCAATTTTATCAATTAAGTTAAAGATTTAGTAATTTTGAACTTGAAGGTACTCCTCTAGAACATTCTTAATATAAAAACATTCATATAAAACGTTATGAAAGTTGTGAAACATTTGTGCTTTTTGTCTACTTTTGCGTGGCCAAACTAAAACTTTCAAATTGTCTAATAAATTATTGAAAAAATTATACGTGTTTTATTTTAGTGCTTTTCGTTGTATATTAGTATTATTTTTAAGGAATCTAAAAGTATAATGAGCAAGATTCGCAGATGACCAAAAATGTATTTAAAACTTTCAATTATGTTATTTTATGTTACCAGAAATTAGCATTCATTAAACAAAAGTCATCAACAAGATTCCCAATATTCAGCAATTTTAAGTTATGTTAGCGTTTTTTACTGGATATAAAAAATTTTTTATAACAAATTATTATCAAATATTACTTTTTTTTCAACAATCCGCGTTTCTTGGGACTTAGAGTTTTTTACCTGGAATTTATATTTTTATACAAATATCATATTTCCCAAAAAATAAAAATATCTTTTTTTGCACGGTTTTTTTATTATTTACGTCTGTGAAAGTGTTCAATTAAGACACTATCATCTTATCACGCATACACGTGAAAGGAAAAATAAAAGATAAAGAAAGGATCCTGTTATCGAAACCTTACTACACGATAAAAATGATTCACCATCATCAGGAATAATCTTATCCAGCAAGATCCGCAATTGACGATTAAAGGAGGGAAAATTCTTACTCCCACAGTGTATTTACTACACCCAAAAAAAAAGAAATCTTCATTCAACAAAATAGTTTTGTTGACCGCATTTGGTTAATATCCGAAAAAATGTCCGTTAAATGAAAAAATTTGTGTTCAGTTGACCAAATTCGTTTGTTTCAAAGTTTTTAGTTACATCTTTTTGGTGGTTTTGGAAAATATTGTATCGATTCAGCAAAGTATTTTGACAGATTTATCAATCAATTCAGGAAAGTGTTTCACTAGAATCAAGAAAACCATTTTGTTGATTCGACAAAAAATTTAGTTGAATGCATCATAAAAGCGATTGAAGAAAAACGTTTGGTTGGCCAAACGAAAGTTTGGTTGTTGTAACCATATTTTTTGATTGCTCTGGACGCAACAAAACCGTTTTTTTAGCCAATAAAATTATTTTTTTGAAGCGTTTGGTTGAACTAAGCAAAAAGTTTGTTAGACACAACAAATTTTTTTTCTAAATTAAACTAACTTATTTGGTTCAATTAACCAAATATTTGTTAGGTCAACATAATGCTTTTTTAGAGTTGACAAAAATATGGCAGATTTTACAAAATGGTTTTTCTTAACGAACTTAATATTTGTAATGACAACAAAATTTTTTGCGAGTGAATTAAACTTTGGTAGACTTAACAAACTAGTTTTGTTGAAGCAATAACTTTTTTTTCAAGCAACAATTATTTTATTAAGGACAAAGTGTATATTATAAATAAAATATAAAGCATTTTCTGCATGAGAAAAAATTAGAAGGACAAAATATATTGATTAAATTAAACGTGTTTGATTTGTAAAAAGTACGCTTCATTTTTGGAGTACTCGGTGATTCGATGAAAGAACATTTAATTAAGAGATTTTTCTTAAATACTTTAAGATACTTTTAATACTATCTTAATCACTTTTAAGTATGTTTGTAGGAATATAGAAATCGAATACAACAAATAATAAAATGTACAAATCATTCACCTTGAAATAAATTTATTAGAGATCCTAGGCCTCATTCAGCTAAAATCTGTGGGGTCGCTGCGTCAGCCATCCTAACGTTTTTTCGAAACAAGCACAACTCTTTTTCGCAACTTTATTCTCTTTGATAGAACTAGTAATAATATTAACGATCAAAATGCAGAGATGTGGTTTTCACTAGAATCCATCATATTGAACATATGTTCACTTGCTCGTCAGAGAGCGCATGCGTGGCTGCGTACACTCAATAAAAAGTGCTTAACAAACTGTGTTTTTAAGCCAAATACATTATTTTTCAACTCCAACTACTTCTTTGGTAGTCGCAAACAAATATTATTAAGAATTGAATTGAATTGTCTCGTATTGTGATATTTAGTAGTCTAATAGTTCACACAAGATGACACAATTCCGGGCTAAACCATGTACAATGTAAATTGTGCTGAATCCTTTATGGCTAGATGGATTACAAGTTTTGGTTCAATCAACCAAAATTCTTTCTTAGATCAGCAAAAACACTTATTTGAATTAGCCAAAAGTTTTACTTAAAGAAACCAATATGTTTTATTGGATCATCCAACAGCTATGGTATACTTAACAAAATTTTACCAAACAATTTTCTTGGGTCGACCAAATACTTTGTTATCCATAACCATATTCTAGGTTTGACTCAACCAAATTTTTGTTTATTTTACAAAATCTTTTTTTGTTTGTACTGGACAATAGATATATCTTTATGTCTTCTCATTTAATCCCTCATAGAGAGTACACGCTCTAATATTAGCGATCTAACATGTTACCGCGCTTGAAGCTTATTCCTGGCGCTACCGGCTGCGCTTGGCTAGCCAGAGTCAAGGTCACGGTATTACAAAGCAACTGTTAGAACTGTCGCGGCCGCGAATTCCATTTGCACTTATTCGTGCACGTAATTAGGCACTGTATGGGCTGGCCTATTTTATGATCACAGATCTCTGATAGTTCGTTCGGAAGCCAGTCAAGAATCACAAGATTCTCAGGGGGAAACAGGGAAGAAGTGAAAGCAACGTCAAGCACTTAGATATTTTAGTACGTTTCCTTATGATAAACTTGAACAAATTTTGCCAATTTTGCTAGAGACGACCGTTTATCGATAGAGTTTAATGATAAATCAATCAATTTTAAAATCACTTTCATATTTTGGTCTTCACGCTCTTTCCACTTTTGTTCGTAATTCGCTTGAATACAAACAGAATTAATAGAAACCATGAGGGCTGTATTCTACTTTGAAACGCTCGAAAAAAGCTATTTTTGTTTTTTTTTCTGAGATTATTAATAATGAGTCGTACTAAATCTAAACTGTGAAAAAATGGTTGTCTATTGTATTTCAAGAGTGTGATTATTATGCCTAACAAACCCTACATCGATATCGTTATTAATAATCAATATTTTTAGATTGAATATTTAGCTTGTATAGTAGAAAAGACATCTCTCTTAATTAAAAATAAATCTTTCATGATTGAAAGTTAACTTTTTTGTCGAAAATAGCAAGAGCTTAGGGAGGTTGTTAGGCTTATATGACCACAACAGCAGTCTTAGGATCATGTTTATGACACTTCTGTAATTGAATGTGTAGAAATTTATTGTCAATGATTCTGACAAGCATTCTAATGGTAATATTGAAATTACTCTGGCGCTTGTAATTGGAGAAATTTATAGATTATGAGGTTCTTGAAAATCTTTATGACTAAAGACACATAACTCAGCGCTATTATATGTTTTTCCAATCGTCATAGAATAAGATTCAAGTTTCCATATTAAGATGATTGATATGCTTATATGAAAAACAAAGAAAAAAATGGCTATAACTTTTAACTGAAAACAGTATGAGGTAGTAGATTTGTGTTAATTTCAGTATAAAATATTGACATCGATATGTATTATGACTATAATTTTTTGTTAAACTCACAAAAATTGCAAAGGATAGACTATATTTGTGGTTGTCAATTGTTTTCGACAAAAACTGATACAGAGAGATAAAAAGATACAACATTTTTAAGCTGATTAATATGCTCTTATACAAATAAAGAAAATAAAATGGCTATAACTTTTAATGGAAATGAGTTCTAGATAGTAGATCTGTATTTTACTATGAAATATTGAAGTAGGCATATCACGGCTATAATATTTTTGTTAAACTCAAAAAATTGCATATGATAGACTATGTTTTTTGTACTCAATTGTTACCGTCAAAAGTTGATACATTCGGATGAAAGGATACAAAATATTTGAGACGATTGAAAGTCTCATATAAAAACAATCAAAATGAATAGCTATAACTTTTAATTCACAAGAAGTATTAGATAGTAGATTTGCATTTCACTATGAAACAGTCACATCGATATATTATGGTAATAATATTGTTGTTTAACTAGCAAAAATTACACAGAATAGACTATTATTTTTATTACATAATTGTTCACGACCAAAAAGATACTTGGGGATAAAATGATACAAAATCTTTAAGATGATTAGTATGCTTGTACTAAAACGAAAAAAATAAAATGGCTATGACTGTTAATTGAAAGCAGCATTAGGAAGTAGATTTGTTTTTCACTAGGAAACGGTAGCATCGACATATTATTTTAATAATATTTATCTTTAACTCAAAAAGTTTCGAAGGATGGTCTATATTCATAGTTGGCGATAATTATTTCCGACAAAAAATTATACATTGAGGCACAATCATACAAAATAAAACCATAGGGTGCTATCTAACTTTTTTGGACAAAATAAGGTAATGATACCAAGAGATAGTTTAATGCAATCTCTTTACGCTTTTGTAATCTTATTGTGTAATACATTGTCTGAACAATTGTCTGAACTTATAAAATAAATGATGCACAAGAAAAATATATAGAGACCCGAGGTGCTATCTTGTGCTACATTACCAAATTACAATCATGCATATAAGACAATTGAGAAAGAAACCAACTTCATACTTATCTTACAGAGTCAATGTTGCTATCTTCATGCAATATGCTATTATACGTTTGAGCCACAAAGTTCTATTTTAAAATTCGATAAATTATTGCTATGAAGTTTCAACATTTCCAAAGTAAAATCTGCTATCAGTGCAGTGTTTTAATCATTATTGGCGAAAGCATATAAAAAAATTTGCTTCTTCTTATCTGGCAAAAAGTAGTAGCTGTAGGTCAGAGAAAACATCGAAATCCAGGATAATAAATTTGAAATTGTTTTATTCCATTTATAAAATATTATATATTAAAAATATTACATGACTTAAATTTTACAAGTCTTTGAATATTATTAGTCACGGATAAATTTGGGAATTTTTAAAATGAAGTTTTTTAGCCGCCAATATATAATAGGTATTCTTGTCAGTCATTATTTGTAATATTTGTCATTTATTTGCCAATATTTATTTTTATATTTATTCTTATTTCTATTTTTTGAAGTTTCTTTCTCCTAAGGATTATATTTTTTGTAAAAATGTTATTATTTGGTTAAAAATTCGTCTTGTTTGGTAGAAACATATTTTTTAGTATTGTAATTATCCTATTTCTTGGTTAAAAATTACCTTTTTTATCAAAAATTCCAATGTTTTACAGGAAATTCGTCTTTCGATTTGAACGTTTTCAAATCGGATAAACTTTCTTCACTTTTTTCATTTTTGCTAAAAAATCTTAACTTGTTGAAAATTCGTCTTTTTGGCTGGAAAATTAATCTTTTTGACTGAAAATTGGACTGTTTTGTTAAAAATTCGACTTTTTTATTTAAAAATAAAAAAAAACAATTTTTCACTAAAATTTTCCATTTTAAGTTGGAAGATTTTTTTAGTGTAAAGTTCAATTATTTGTTTAAAAACTCACGTATTTTGGTGAAAATTTGTATTTTTTTATAGAAAATTTATTTTTTGGATAGAAAATTCCATTCGTTTCTTTTAAAATGGGTTGAAAGTTCATTTGATTTGTTTCGAAAATTTAACTCGTTACTTGAAAATTAAACTTCTTAGAATTAAAGTTTAATATTTTTTATGAAAAATTCGACCATTGGGTTGAAAATTTATCTTTTTAGGATGAAAATTGAACTATTTTGTTACAGATAGAATGTTTTTGGTTAAAAATTCGTCTTTTGTTTTAAAGTTCAAATATTTTTTATAAATGTTTGATAAAAAAATAATTTTATTGTTGAAAATTGCATAATTTGGTTAAAAATTCATGGTTCTTGATTGAAAATGAACCTTTTTGTTGAAAATTCATGATGTCGAGTGTTCAAGTCAACTTTTTTTTAACAATCGAATTTTTCGCTTGAAACTTCAACTTTTTATTTCAAATGTAATCCTTTTTGTTTGAAAATTCGATTATTTGGTTTAAAATATATACACGAAGAAACTATATGTTGTTAAATTTAGCATTATCATATTGTTGTTTAAAAGAATTCGATGTCCATATAAGATGTATCCAGTAAAATATTATTATTGCCACAGCGATACGAAGAAACACTTTTTCCATATCAATTCTAAATATACTACAAAGTTAATAACTGCCGTTTAGAGTTAGAAGGATTAATATTTTTGATATCAGGTTAAAGACAGGGAAAATGGATATTTACGAATTAAATAATGAAACCGCAGTGACAATAATGAGCAGTTGAAATAACTTAAGTTGCAAAATGGATGAGAAAAATTACAATTTTCAATGTGAACGTGAAATGAGAGAAAAAACATTTGAATATAGTGCTTTGCGAAAATTTCCATTCAGGGGCATGTGACAGACACAAATACCTATATTACCGAACTCACGTTTTCTATTTACTGGATTTTATTTGAACTTCCGAACTTTTTTTCTAAACAAAATATCGGACTGAAACTTTGGAAAATTTCCCTAAACATTATTTTCAAAGAAATTAAAACTGAGACCATATTTTGTCACATTATATTTGTACCTTGACACCTTTTGAAACTCAGAACTTTTTTTATATGTAAAATATCGGCCTCAAACTTCGAGAAATGCAAGAGCCGACAGTAAATTACATTTATGTACGTTTTTTTTACATATTGCAGATATCTTAAATATAAAAAGCTCTTAGTTTCAAAAAATGTCAAGGTTACAAAGAAAATATGTGAAGAAATGGTCCCAGTTTTAATTTCTTTGAAAATAATTTTTCGCGAAATTCTTCCTCGAATGAAGTACACGAATGTAGTTCGTAGTCTTCTGATACATTTTCCAAAGTTTCAGTCCGATATTTTATTTTTAAAAAAATTTCTTAGGCTCAAAAAAATTCGGTGAACTGATAGAGTGAAGTCAGTAATATAGATATTTAAGTGTGTCACCTGCCCTTAAAATAGAAAGTTCAGGGCCGAATGATGTCATATGCGCCAAGGTTCATCAGGATGATAAAATGTCTGAATCTTATAATTTGTTTTATCACATGGAAATATCTCTCTTCCGCTGCCCGGACACCAGTATTTGATTCCCGCCAGCGCTGATTTCTTCTAACACGATTTTTTCTCTGTCAGCTTGCAATGAAATATTAATATAGAATTGTCTGTTTAGTGAATA
>NC_046664.1:48692669-48716604 GCF_010883055.1 Belonocnema kinseyi
TAAAAATAAATATTATAATATCAAATTTTCCAACTCGAAGTTTCTCCGTGTATTTGCACATCGAAAATTCAAGTATTTGGTTAAAAATTGAACTATTTTGTTAAAAAATTATTTACCGTGTTTAAAATGCAGGTCTTTTTCGAAAAATTCATCCTTTTCTGTTACAAGTTCAACTGTTTTATTGTCGAAACCTCGTTCATTTAGATTAAAAATTGATCTTCTTTAGTAGAAAATCCATCGTTTTTGGCTGTTAGAAAAAAATTAAAAATTTGAATCTGAAATAATTTATTCCCCTTAAATGAAAAATTCCATGTGAAAAATATTACAAGGTTAATTATAATTCAATGTGGAGGCACCATGGAATCAAAAAGTCTTATTGACAACGAATTTGAAAGATTTACATCATGAAGATGTGCGAAATCGATGTTTTATCAATATTATTTATTTTCGTGAACATTCTGAATTTCTGCACTATCAAAATAGCTTTGAAGATTTATTTATCGCGATTTTTTAAGCTCGGAACCAATGGTTTCTCAATTTATAGAAAAAAGTTGCATAAACTTAACAAAAGATAATGTTCCCATAGCAGATAGTCATAAATATAAGTACAAATATAAGTAGAATAATCCATTCTAATTTTAATAAAATTTCATGTATATCATGTCTGAACTAATTATGCATTAAATTAATTATTTTACATATATTAGTATTTTAAATAATTAATTATCTACTGTATGATCTATATCCACTGTAGTGTGGTCACTCCAACAATTCTTTATTTTAGTTATGTTTCGTTAATGAGTAAAGTATTCTGCTGGTATTCATTTTATATGAATTTTTCCTTGCTGTATGGTCTTTGAATATTAACTGTCAAGGAAAATGAAAAATTGTTCGAGGGAAAGTCAGGGATTTCAAAAACGAAGTTTTTCGGTCAACCTGGTAAACGTCTACACATACAAATTACCAATTTTGCAAAGCCTCTTCTGTAAAATTAGCCAATTCCTTAGCAAGCACCCGGTTCGAGGGTATCCTAATGCTTTTTCAAATGATAATTTTTATGTTTGATAAAAATACTTATCACATCCTTTAACTAATAATTCTTATTATAACTATCTCTCGTGTGAGATGATCTGTAGATTGAACGGATGCATCCCTGCGGGTATGACATCATCGTCGCGAATGCCAAAAGATAATTATAAACACATCAGTAGAATCATGTACCATTCGCCATACGCTATTAGCTATATTATACGGTTACCCACCATGGCAAAAGGCGGTCGGGCGTAGGCAATTTATAAATATAAATATATATATGTATATATATATATATATATGTATGTATGTATGTATGTATGTATGCATGTATAAATACATTTATGCCAATGCATTAGGATTTGCCTTTAAGTTTGGATACGAGTGCATTTATGCATGCAAGTGTGTGTGAATTTACACAGGTAAGGGACGATTAACATTTTATCGCGCCACACGATTGCGCACAAGATAAAGAATCAATCGGTCGTAGGCTCTGGTGTACCTACCCACAACGACGCACTAATGTCTAACCAACTCGTAACTTTATTTCTCTTCGTGGGATTTCTGCCCACCGGTACCAGTTCTACTGTCCTTGGCCTATATCAGCCACCTTAGGCCCATACGTGGGTGCAACTTTTTCCATCCCCCGGATACATGAGACCGGTTCCTATTGTTCAATTGTCGATGCATTAGATCTAAGTTACAGCTTGTGTAGTCTTAACCTCAATCCTGATGATAACGCTCAAGGCTCTGCCATGAGGAAGGAATGTTGGGTCATAAACTACTTGGTGCTCATGTTGATATGATCAGGGTGGCCGTAGGTCAGGGAAAACCTGGAAATCTGGAAACAGTCAGGAAATTTAAGATGAGGCATCAGTAATTAAACAAATGGTGAATCTGTAAGACACCACATGAAGAAAAATGCATGTTTACTCTTAACATCTAGATTTTCTAGGTTGATACATGTATAAGACAGTTATGTCGATGTTGAAAATTAGTTTCTGTATCGGAAGAATTTTTTGAAAAAGAAACAGTACTTACGTCATTAATTTTACTCTATCCAAAGAATTGACAGCATTATTATCAATCTTTGTAAATAAAATATTAGCAGTCATCATTTTTCTACAAGTTCACATATAACACGCGAGATGAAATTTAACGACATTGGTTATACGCATCAACAGGCCGACAGGAGTCCGGCGTGTTTTCCTTCACGTGTTTAACATCTTGGATGCTTCAGTTTGACCTAAAAATATATTTGAGCCTAATGTCTCAAAAAGATATTAGATTTGACGAGTTAAAGTCTGTATGTTCGGTGGTACCATATTATACTTTCAACATCTAATATTGAACATCCATAAAAGAAAAACTCAAATGAAATCATATAAAGGAAACCATCTAATCGGCTAACTAATATTATCAAATCATTTGACCTTTTAGCTTAACTTTATGCAATTTTTAAAGCATAGTGTATGTTTAGGTAAAAAATGAAGTAATTACTATCTAAATATTTTAAAGTTTAGACAATTTTGAAATAGAGATTTTAATTGGATAAAATTTTTTTGTGTGAACTAAGTGACCATAATTTTATTCCTCGAGTCCTAAAAATGCTAAGACCATGTGTAACACCTTTTTTCCATCAAATTGATTTATCATGTTTTTTTTACTTACTCCTCAACTTTCGTGGATATAAATTTAAAATTATTATTTTAGATTGAAAAGGAATCTATTTTATCATGAATAATGATATGCAAAATATGCGTGATTAAAATTCACGATTAAAAAACAAACTTCCAAAATACCTCACTTTTCGGCTCATCAGAGAACAACAAAATAACACATCAAAAAATTTAATCTATCAATTTTAATTTGAAATAGTTTTATTCACTTTATAAATGATTCTATGTTAAAAATTGTATAAGATTAAGATTATGGTCGTTGGATGTGAATGGCCCGGGAAAAATTAGGAAAGTATGAAAATGAAATTTTGTGGCCACTCTAATAAAACACCATTCTTAGTAATGTCTTGTTATTCTACTTCTATTTTTTCCTTTTGCAGTAGCTTTCTCTAGTCGGATTAATTTTTAATTAAACAGTTTTTATTATTTGGGTTGAAAATTCCACTATTTTGGTAGAAAATTAACTTTTTGTTGAAAATTGACATTTTTTGTTGTTGGAAATTCATCTATTATTTTTAAATTTCATCTGTTTTGGTAGAAATTGAATGCCTTTGTGATAAAAATGCCACTGTCTAATTGAAAATTAATCTTGTTTGGTTAAGCATATCCGAATATTTTTCTGGCTACTTGTCTTTTTAGTTGAATTCAACTCTTTTTTACTTAAATTAAAAATCATTTTTTAGGAAATATCTACCATAACATTATTAATTGATATTTCATCATTTTTAGTTGAAAATTATAATAAAGCCTTAAACTTATTTTTTGTCACTTTAAAATTAATTTGTTGAACTGCAATTGTAACTTTTACATGTTTGATTAAAAATTAATTTTTTTAGTAGAAAATTCGTCTCTTTTTGTAGAAACTAATCTACTTGGTTTTAAATTTCGTATTTTTTTGTATAAACATGCAACTGTTTGTTAAAAAATACACTTAAGCTAAATTCCTTTCTTGAAAATTCATTTCTTAATTGTAATTCATCAGTTTATTTGAAAATTTTACAATTCTGTTAAAACTTCATATTTTCTATTTTTCTTGAAAGTGTATCTTTTTAGTTGACAATTCAACTATTTCTTTGAAAATTTACGTATTTGGTTGAAAATTGTCCTTTTTGGTTTTGAGGCTCATCTCTTTTGGTAGAAATTTCATTGTCTTTGTTTGAAATATCAACTAAAACCTCTTTTGCTGAGAATGCATATTTCTAGGTTGAAAGTTTAACTATTTGTTTAAAAATTTAACAATTTTGTTAATATTTAATTAGTTAGTTAGAGATTTATCTCGTTGGTTAAAAAATTAACTATTTTGTTGATATTTTTTTGAAATATCTATCACATTTTCTTAGACTTATTTTTTAAATTTGTCTTTTTGATTTAAAAATGTAATAATTTAATTGAAAATTCAACTGTAATTGGTTCAAATTTAATCTTTTTTTTACCAAAAATTGCGCCATCTTATTAAAATGTGAACTGTTTTGTTAAAAATTACACCTTTTGTTGAAAAATCAAGTATGTGGACACAAAATTCTTGCTTCGTTGAAAGTTCAACTATTTTGTTAAAACGTCATTTTTTGGGTCGAAAATTCAAAGAAAAAAAATCAATTAATTGTTTTGTTGAAAACTCCTCCTTTTGAATTGAAAATACATCTTTTATTTTAGAAAAGTTATCCTCATTGGTTGCAATTAATAAATAAATTTGAAACTCTCATTTTAATCTCGAATTGTTTTAGTCGATTTATAAAATATTCTACGTTCAAAATGTTAGAAAATAAAAATTCTGGTCTCTAAATAACAATGGAAAAGGGAAAAAGAAAAATTCATTGAGGGATGAGTCCTTTCTTGTTGTTCGGTTTAGGGTTGCGTTTTGAAAGGATGGGAACTTTTTTTGAAGTAACTTTGGAACACATTTTTTGTCTTAGCTGCATTTTGGTTCAGGTTGATGGTTGCTGCGTATAAGAATATATTTATTATGTTAATTTACATCCATGAAGGATTTACTATTAGTTATAACAATAAAAATTAAAAATTAATATTAATATAAGCTGACGAAATGGCTTTGTTTGACGAACAAAAAGTGTGGCTAACTAATTTTCAGTCAACTACTTTTTGTTACATCAACTTATTGTTTTCTGAATTAATCAAACTTTTATTGGAATCTGAAAAAAAACTATTATAAATTATATAATAAACAAATCAAACAATTTCTCTTAAAATACTGCAAATATTTTTGTAAATCAAACGGTCTATGTATATACTTGGCACCTCATTGATGATTACGGTCGTAAAATAACAGTCCTGATTTTAAAATTGGGAACAGTATGGAAAGTGGATATTTTATGTTTATCTTTGGTTGTTAACAGTAAAAAACAAATAAATTTCTTGAACCATTTGCAGTTAAGTATTATTCTTGTGATCCGATCAGAAGATAATAATATCGAAAAACACAGGTGCGTGGGTGTACGGGAAATGGTTGAAGTATCAGTAGTAAAGCATGGAATTTTTTCTGAGAGTCGAGACGCATGACTGGATAATCAAGTTGATACTTTATAATCACTAAGATACATAATACGATTTTATTCAAATTTTGATAGTCGAAAGATTAATTAATTTCTGATAAGAATCTGTCCTTGAAATATTACAATTATATCGTAAAATGACTAATAGATTCGTAAAATTGAATTACAAATGCATTCTTTTCGAAAATTTCAAGTGTTGAACAGTCTTAAATTTCGCGATTTTTTTCACATATAAGTGAATAGAATCGTTAAAGTTTACATTTAAAGGTGAACTATATTGTTGAAAGAATTAACTATTAAAAAAAGTATTTTTAGTTGAAAATTACTTTTTTACTAAACACTTAACTATTGTAGCTTCGATTGTAAATTTATCTGTTTTCATTCAAAATATAACTATTTGATTACAAATTCTCTTATTTTGGTAAAATTTTTCCTTGATTTGGTAGAAAATGAATCTTTCTGTTTGAATTTTTATTTTTTAGGTTGATAACCAGTTTTTTTGTCTAAAAACAATTTTATTAAGGTTAATTTTTTGTTTCCAGATATATAGTTTTAGTGTAAAATTCATGTCTTTGATTGAAAATTTAACTATTTGGTTGAAAAATGGTTGTTTTTGGGTTGAAAATGTATTGTTTAACTGCCAATTTATTTATTTTACTTAAAGATTCATCATTTTAGCGCAAAATTCATTTCTTTGGTTGAAAATTCAACCATTTTATTATGTATATTCCATTTTTTTGTGTAGAATACATTTTTTTAAATGAGAATTTAATTGTTCTATTTTTCGTACAATATTGATTCTTTTGCGTTAAAAATTCATATGTATCGTACAAAGTTCGTATTTTTTGTGAAAATTTAACTATTTTGTTAAAACAATTAATTGTTCAAAAAACCATCTCTTTACACGGAGAAAAATTTACGTGCTTCCGTGAATTAATACCTCAAAATTTCTTTTCAAATTTGATTGTAAATTGATGTGCTTTCATTGCAAATTGAACTGTCTGGTTGAAAATGTATGTATTTTGGTAAACAATCGTCTTCTTTTAGTAGAAAATTAATTCGCTTGCTTGAAAATTCATATTTTAGATTAAAAATTCGTTATTTTTTGTTGAATAAAAGTTTTGTTTGAGATTAATTTTTTATTGAAGATGCATAATGTTAGTTAATAATTCATTCCTGCTTGTAATTGAAATAGACTGCTGAAAAGTCTTTTTTTTCTTTGAAAATTTAATTTTCAACTAAAAATTTAATTATTCTAGTTTTTATTAAACATTTATCTGTTTAATTGAAAATTCAACTATTTGGCTGAAAATTTGTTTACTTTAGTAAAAAATCTTATTTTTGAAAGAAAATTTCTCTTCTCTTGAAATGTTACCAAAAATTGAATAATTCAATTCTCACTTTCTTTTAGGACAAATTTATGCTTAACTAAAAATGTATTTGTTTTATTTTTGATTGTATATTTAGATTTTTAATATGAAAATTCGATAATTTGGTTAAAAATTAATGTACATTTTTGGTTAAAGAGTGATATTTTTTGGTAAAAAATTCATCTTTTTCTTTGAAAATTTCATTATTTGTTTGGAAAAAAACGTTGTTAAGAATAAATATTTTGTTTGTAGATGCATAATTTTAGTTAAAAATTAATCTCTGGTTTAAAATAGAACTCCTTTCTTAAAAAATCTTTATTTTTTAGTGAAACTTTAACTATTTCAGTTCAGGGTTCATCATTTAATTTGAAAATTCATTTCTTTCGATGAAGATTTTACTATTTTCTTTAAGAATTTATATTTTTGTCATGAAAAATAATTTTGTTAAATATAAATGCAGTTATTCCTTTTCGGGTTCAAAATTGATAATTTTCAGTTGAAAATGGAAGTATTTTGATAAAAATGCATCTTGTAGAAAAATACGAAATTCGGTCATAAATTGAGGATAAAATAATATTGTTTAACCCAGAGTAATCCTATGCAATCCGAAGCAGTCGTAGGTAATCCAGAGTAATTCTCTAAACATAGCTAATCCAGGGTAATCCGATTTAATCTAAAATAATCCACCAATGCTTGACCTCATTTCCATGAGTCGTTCCCCCTTCGGCTTTCAGTATACGAAAAAAAGTTTCTAGTAATTTCCAAAAGAGAGCGTTAATCCTTCACAGGAAATCCTCGCGGAAAATCGGCGGAGCACGTCGCGGGATTGCCCAACGGTTGCCTCGACTACTAAACTCTCTTAGCCGCTTAATTCATAAGTATTAAGGAGGTATTATCGGCGGGGAACGAGGGATTACTTAATCGAAAGTGAGTAGTCGAGCTGCGCTAGGCTTGGCCGAGCAACTAGGTCGAGACTGTTGTTGTTACTTGAGTTGAGTTTCTTCGCCTGTGTTAGACTTTTCTCAAGTGTACTTTACTTTTATGTATGTACCTTGCTCAGCCACTTACTTCGTACGAGAAGAGCTAAAAACGTCAAAAATTGCACTCTCGATCGTGCCATGAGTACCGATCAGGTTAGATATCTACGTGCAAGGACGCAGAGTCATTTCAACTCTCCTATGCGAATGCCGCGCTCCTACTTGGAAAGAAATTGCATTTTCGCTTGAAAAACTTTCAACAGGAAAACAGATTTTCGAGAAATGAGACCGCACATTTTTCCTAATAATGCAAAAAGTGTTAATGGTCCTGGATTGCAAAATAACTTCTTTGAGATCGTTCAGAAACTACATTACCATTTTCAGCAGGGAGCAGGTTTCAGACAAAATTCTACTATTTGGTTGAAAATTGAATTATTTTGTCGCAAACGTAAATATTTGGTTAAAAAGTCATCTTGTTCAGTCAAAAATTTAACTACTTGTTTGGACTCCTTTGTTAAAAGTTCATTTTTTTGCTAGGAGATTCATCTCTTTCTTCGAGAATTTAATTATTCCATTTTTGGAATATTAACCTTCTTGGTTAAAGAATTATCTTTTGGGTTGAATTCTTTTGCTGAAAAATCATTTTCTTTTGTTCAAGATTCAGAATCTTATTTGAAAATTTTTCTCTTTGGTCGAAAATCTAACTGTTTTGTTGAAAATTTGTTCTTTGTTGTTATTCTTAAGAACTATTTTTTTAATCAAAAATGTTTTTTATATCATGATTTTCTACATTAAAAATCGATATTTTCTGGTTAAAAAATCAGTAATTGGACTGAAAATTCGTATATCCCATAGTTAAAAGCAGGTCGCAGCTTCCCATAGAGTGACAGAAAAGTGAAACAGGTACGTTCGAGGGATCTGTTCACATCATTGGATGTACACATTCCTAGCGATAAAGTTACAGCGATCGTGCTTTGTAAATTTACAAGAACTGTTAATTAATTGAACAATTTTAATAGAAAAATCGAGAGTTTACCCTTTTTTGTCCAAGTAAATTTGTTTACGAAGTCAACTAAGAATGTCTATCCGATGAATAGTTTTTATATTGCTTTGCAAATTCACAAGAACTATTAATGATTTAAACAATTTACATTGAAAAAGTAATAGTTTGCCCTTTTTTCTACAAGTAAATTTATTTACGGAGTCAAATAAAAATGTCTATCCGATGACTTTTTTCTATATTGCTTTTTAAATTTACAAGAACTAATAATTATTTAAACAATTTTAATTACAAAATTTAAAGTTTGGCCTTTATCCTACGAATTAATTTATTTTCGAAGTCAACTAAGAATGTCTACTCGATAACTCTTTTGTGGGTTGCTTTGCAAATTTACAAGCACTATTAATTATTTAAACAATTTTAATTTAAAAATTAGGAGTTTGCTCTTTTTTCTACAAGTAAATTTAGTTACGGACTCAACTAAGAATGGCTATTCTATGACTCTTTTCTATGCTGCTTTTCAAATGTACAAGAACTATTAATTGCTTAAACAATTTTAGTAATCTTTATTTAGCCTTTATTCTACCGATCAATTTCTTTTCGAAGTAAACTAAGAATGTCTACCCGATGACTCGTTTACCCTTTTTTTCTACAAGTAAATTTAGGGACGGAGTCAACCAAGAATGTCTATCCGATGACTCTTTTTTATATTGCTTTCCAAATTTACCAGCAGTACTAATTATTTAAACAATTTTAATTAAAAAATCTAAAGTTTTGGCGTTTTTTCTACAAGTAAATTTGTTTGCGAAGTCAACTAAGAATGTCTATCCGATGACTCTTTTCTACATTGCTTTTCAAATTTACAAGAACTAATAATTATTTAAACAATTTTAATCAAAAAATTTAAAGTTGGGCCTTTATTCTACGAATTAATTTTTTTTAATCCAACGAAGAATGTCCATTTGATGACTATTTTCTATTTTGCTTTGCAAATTGACAAAAACTATTAATTATTTAAACAATTTGAATTGAGAAATAAATAGTTTTTTCTTTATCCTACCAATCAATTTGTTTTCGAAGTCAACTGAAAATGTCTATCCGATGACTCTTTTCTATATTGCTTTTCAAATTTACCAGAAGTATTAATTATATAAACAATTTTAATTTAAAAATTTAAAGTTTTGGCCTTTTTTCTACAAGTAAATTTGTTTACGGAGTCAACTAAAAATGTCTATCCGATGAATCGTTTCTATATTGCTTTGCAAGTTTACAAGAACTATTGATTATTTAAACAATTTTAATTGAAATATCAAGAGTTTACCCTTTTTTGTGAAAGTAAATTTGTTTACAGAGTCAACTAAGAATGTCTATCCGATGACTCTTTTCTATATTGCTTTTTAAATTAACAAGAACTAATAATTATTTAAACAATTTTAATTACAAAATTTAAAGTTTGGCCTTTATCCTACGAATCAATTTGTTTTCGAAGTCAACTAGGAATGTCTATCCAACGACTCTTTTCTATATTGCTTTGCAAATTTACAAGAACTTTTAATTATTTAAACAATTATAATTAAAAAATTAAAATTTTGGCCTTTATCCTACGAACCAATTTTTTTAATCCAACGAAGAATGTCTACCCGATGACCCTTTTCTATGTTGCTTTGTAAATTAGCAAGAACTATTAATTATTGAAAGAATTTCAATTGAAAAAATAAGAGTTTGGTTTTCTTTCTACGAGTAGGCTTAATTTTTTACCATAATTAACTAAGAATATCTTTTCGATGATTTTTTTTCTCTGATGCTTTGAAAATCTACAATTATTAATTATTTAAAAAATGTTTATCAACATATTTATAACTTGGCTATTTTCAAGGAAGAAGCATATTTTGTTTACGGAATGAACTAAGAATGTATCTCGATGATCATTTGCCATGTTACATTGTAAATTTATAATCATTATTAATCATTCAAGCAATTTTCATAAACAGATTGAGAGTTGGAATATTATTCAAATTTGTTTACGAAGTTAACTAAGATTGTCTTTGTGATGACTTTTTCTAAGATATTTTTTTAATTTACCAGAATTGTTAATCATTGAAAGAATTTTCATAAAAAGTTTAGAATTTGGCTATTTTCTAACGAATAGGGTCAGTTTTTTCACTAAGGTATTATGCATACCAATTTGCTGGAAGTACTCGCATTTGCCTAAACGTTTCGTCAGATGAGAGGACAACTGCAGAAAACCACTTCCCGAGTTTAACTTCCTGCATATGGTACCCATGCGAAATTATTTTTACTCATTAAAGTGAAAATGATTATCGTGGTATTTTCTTGAACTTCGTTTCCAAATAAAATAATTACAAGGAAATCAGTGGGTCGCGCGCGTAGCGCGCATAAGAGCTTCTTCTAGTTCTGTTGAAAAATCGTCTCTGTTGACAGAAAATTAAACCGCTCAATTAATAATTAATCTGTTTTTGTTAAGGATTCAACTATTCTATTGACAATTCATGTTTTTTCTTGGAAAATTAACTACTTGGATTAAGGATTAACGACTTTAAAAAAATAATTACAATTGATGCATAAATTTAGATGAAAATTAATGTATTGTAAATGATATTTGTCTGGTTTTCTTAAATTGCAATAATTTGATAGAAAATTAAACTATTTGATTAACCTATTTTGGTAAACAAAATCATCTTCTTTGGTTTAATTCAACAGGTTTAATTCGTTTTTCTAATAATTTTTTAAACCAAAATTATTGAGTATTCGTTTTTTAGTTTAGAATATTCTTCATAAAACAAAAAATCAACTATTTAGTTTAAAATTCATGTTTCTTCATTGAAAATTCTTTGATATGCATGAGAATTCAACGATGTTGTTAAAATTTTTTCTTTTGGTAGAAAAGTCATCTTTCTGAGTTAAAAATGAACCTTTTTATTGAAGATTCCACTTTTCAGGTTGAAAATTGTAACTATTTTCAAAAAATCGTCTTGTTGGCTTGAAAATTCTATCTTCATTTGGTTTCACGTTCTAGTTTGAAAATTCATCTATTTTGATAAAATCATCTTTTTCAAATCAAAATTCAACTAGTTTCTTAAAATTTCGTCGTTTTGGATTGTAAATTCACCTTTTATGGTAGAAAAGTCATCTGTCTTAGGTAAGAATTGATCTTTCTTGGTTTAAAAGTCATTCTATTTGGTTGAAAATTTAAATTTTCTATTGAAAATTAATCTGTTTTGGTTGAGGATTCCACTATTCTGTTGAAAATTCGAATTTTCTATTAAAAAAACAACTACTTGGTTTAAAGATTAACTACTTTTTTTAAACTGCTTCAATGGATTCATAATTTTAGTTGAAAATTAATGTGTTTTGTAGAAAACTCATCTGTTTGGCTTTAGAATTCAACAATTTGATAGAAAGTTATTCTACTTGGTTACAGATTTGACTTTTTTGGATTCATTCAACAGGTTGAAAATTCGTTTTCTTTTAAAATTAATCCTTGGAGCTAAAAATATTAAAAATCCCAGTTTTGGTTAAATTTTTTTTTTCTCGAAAGTTCAGCTATTTAGTTTATAATTCAGCTTTCGTTATTGAAACTTCATCTATTTTGTAGAAGATTCAACTATTTTGTTTAAAATTCGTCTTTTGGAAGAAAATTCATCATTTATGACAGAAAAGTAATATTTCTGGGTTAAAAATAAACTTTTTTGTTGATGATTTAACTTCTCGGGTCAAAAATTCAACTGTTTTTGTTTTGATCTTTTTTATTTGAAAATTTCGACCATTTATAAATGCACATTTGTAGAGGCCGGGGACCCAGAAATAGCACAAAATTTGTGATTAAGTTTATGGATGACCCCTTTTATAAATGTTAGAATTATTTACCGCAGAGTGTTACGAACTTAGGTAGCATTTAGTAGACGTCCTGACACTACATTTTAAAAAAGTTTGACAATTTTGCGAAAGATAGTCCTGTATCGAAGCGCAGTTCAATAATAAGTTAATGAGTTTGGAAATTACTTTCATATATCAGACTATCCCTCGTTTAAAGAATTTTTTTTTCTTCTGTTTTCAAAAAACTTCCCCTTTTTATCGATTTTCTGCTGTTTGAAAAGTCTATTATATTTTTTGTTCGAAATTTATCTTAATTAGTTAGAAAATGCGACTCTTTGTTCAAAATTCATATATTTAGTTGAAAATTTGTCTTTTTAGCAAAAAACGATTCATCTTCTTGGTTAAGAAATCTTCTTTTCGGTTGAAAATTCAACTGTTTGATTGAATGTTGAACTATTTTGTTGGAAATTGATTGTTTTGTTGAAGATTCATCGTTTAAGTTCAAAATTCATCTCCATGTTCGAAAATTTAACTATTTTCTTAAACATTTTTTTAAGAAATAATTTTTTTAAACTGAAAATGTAACTATTTCATTTTTGATTTGATTTTTTTTATGCTAAAAATGTATCTCTCTTAGTTGAGAATTCAACTATTTGGTTGAAAATTCATATATTTTATTTCAAGAAACTTCCCATTTTTCTCGATTTTTTGCTTAAATGCGAATCTAATTGATAGAATCTATTAAGAAAATTAAACTATTATTGGTTAAAAGTGTTTTTTTTTCTGCTTAAAAGGTGTATTATATTTTTGGTTCGAAATTGATCTCGGTTGGTTAAGATTTCTACTACTTGGACGAAACTACGATTTTTTTTACAAATACAACTATTTTGTTAGAAAGTCATTTCTTTTGGTCAAAAACTCAACTACTTGTTCGAAAATGAGTTTTTAGTCGACAATTGAACTACTTTTTAAAAATTCAAATATTTGGCTAAAAATGATTTTTTTTCTGAGTTGAAATTTCAACTTTTTGGATGAATGTTGAAGCCTCATGTTGTATTTAATTTTTGGTTTCTGAAGATTTGCCATTTAATTTCAAAATTCCTCTGCATATTTGGTTAGAAATTTAACTATTTTTTTGGAAATTGGTTTTTTGGTTCAAAATTACATTTTTATAGAGTTTGATGTTTTAAATTTAATTGACCGTGAAAAAAGTTTCAGAACCAGGAAAAAACCGGGAATTTTGTTCTTCCATCAAAACGGCTACCCTGTTACTGTATCTGACATGTTTTTGTTCGCGTCTTCGAGACTTGTCGAATGAGCTGTTAACGAAACGTTTATGACCTCTTGTGATTTATCAATACCGATACATAAAACTTAAAAAATATATTGTTCCTTCCACGACCCATGTGCCATATACATACCAATATCGTTTTTAAATTTCTTTAAACAAATTTTGACTTTTTTTAAGATAATTTTTTTGTGTGAATATAAGAGTACGTTTTGTATTTGATGTAATCGTTCGCGCTTTCGAGGCGAATGAATTGACTTATTGACTAACTTTAGGTGAACATTCCTGATCAATCAACAAACACTTAGGAAGTTTATGAAAAAGGTTACATTGTTCACATTAAAAAATTTTTTTTTTAATTTTGAATATAGCACTACCGTAAGTGTAAAAGTTATTGTTCATTTTGGCAGAATATAATATACATATATGCACCATTAAGCCATTTCCCTTTCGGGGTAGGCGTGACTCACTCGGCAGGGGAAAGGAGTAGTGTGTGGAAGCGATAGAGATTTTTCAGATTGATCCAGAATTCTCGTGCTATTTAAGTAAATAACACGTTCGTTCCGCAACACTACTTCGACCCAGGTTGCTGATCAATCTCTCTAGCAATCACCCCAAGCGAAGAACTTCACGAAGCCGTTATGTAAGGTTCCTCACTTGGGTCCATTAATAGCCAAGGTCTTTGTTTCAGGCGTCGTTCACTCTACTGACACACTTTTTATTAACTATTTTCCACCATACTTTCCTGTCCTGGCATACTTCTCTAACTTCTTTTACGTCCATGCATTTTTCATGCAGGCTCTCGTGTTTCTGTGACTTCTTATGTCTCTTCTAAGTAGGGTCTCATTCACACATTCTAACCATTCTTTCCGCGGTCTACCTCTGGGCACGTTGCCATTTACTTTACCTTGATACACTTGTTTCGTTAGTCGTTTATTTGGCATTCTCTCAACATGTCCGAACCATCTTAACCGATTTCTTTCCCATGTGTCTACTAGCGTCTCTTCTGCACCACATTCTTTTAGAATTATCTCGTTACTTACTTTGTCCATTAGGGATTTCCCGCTTATTATGCGCATCAATCTCATGTCAATTGCGTCAATTTTGCTCTTATCTTTTTCTGGATAAGTCCATGTCTCGCTACCGTATAGTACAGTCGGTACAAATATAGAATTCTGTATTGCCATTTTAGTAATAATAAATAAATAATAAATTTAATTCAAAAAGTAACTTGTAACGTAACCTAGTTACGATTTTTGCAGCAACATGGAACTTTAATTTTAGTTACTTCAAACTTATTTGGTGTTTTTTGTATATCTCCTATTAAGAGAGTTTTGTGAGTCAATTATGGGCAAAAAATAATGAATCTCTTTTGTTTTAGAATGCAGCCATTTTGTTGAAAATTTATCTTTTTGATTAAATTTAACTGACTGATTTTAAATTCGAATCTTTTTTCGTTGAAAATTCATGTATTTTGGTAGAAAGTTCCACTATTTGGTTGAAAAGTAAACTTTTTGTTAGAAAGGCATATTTTCAGTTATAAATTTAGCTGTGTCATAGAAAATTTGTCTTTTTGTTTTTAAATTCGACAATATATAGGAACTTTTTTCTTCCTTGGTTCAAAATTTGACTCTTTCATTCTAAAATTAATCACTTTTGGTAAAAAAATCTCTTTTGGTCAAAAATCTCTTTTTTGTTGTTGCTGAAAATTCAACTTTTTTGATAAAGCGTTTAAATTTCTATAGAGGGTTCAACTATTTTGCTTCAAATTCGTCTTTTATGGTTGAAAATTTAACTACTTGGTTGAAAATTCAGTTTTTTGGTTTAAGATTCATAATTTGAATTAAAAATTCAACTATTTTGTAGAAAATTAGTCATTTACGTTTGAGAACTCAATAATTTAAAGAAATTTCTGTTTCTTTTGTGGTTAAAATTTTCCTTTTTCGTTTCAAAATTTATCTCTTTCGATAAAAAAAATCTCTCTTTTTTTATAAATTCAACTATTTTCGTAGAAAATTAATATTATTTGTTTGAGGGGTTGTCTCTTTAGCTGAAAATTTAATTGCCTTGTTTTAAATTTTTTTATAAAACATACAATATTTTGAAAAAAATTAATATATTTGTTTGGAAATAAACTTCTTTTGTTGTAAATTGAACTGTTTTGTTGAAAAATCATCCGTTTGGTTGGAAAATGAAAAAAAAAATCAACTATTTGATTGAAAATTGAATATTTTTTTGAAAATTCATATTTTCGGTTTGAAAATTAATCTCTTTTGGTAAACAAATTTCTATATAGGGTTCAGATACATTGTTTAAAATTCGCCTTTTCTAGTTGAATATTCAACTTCTTTATTAAAAATTCAGTTATTTGGTTGAAGATTCATATTTTTAGTTGAATATTAATCTCTGTGGCTACAAATTTAATTATTTTTTTGGTTTGAAATTCATTTTTTCAGTGTTAGAAAATTAACAATTTTTTGTAGAAAATTTAATTATTTTGTTCAAAATTAACTTTTTTGTTAAAAATTCATCCTTTTGAATTAAATATTCAACTATTTTGTAGAATATCAGGCTTTTAGTTTTGAGAATTCAACAATTTATAGGCATTTTTTTTCTTTCTTGGTTCGAAATTTAGCTTTTTTGTTTCCAAATTTCTCTTTTTCGGTAAAAAAATATCTCTGTTTTTTTAAATTAAACTGTTTTGGTAGAAAATTAATCTGATTTGGTGAAGGGTTTGTGTCTTTGGCTAAAAATGAAATTTTTTGTTTTAGATTTTTTAACAGAATATTACAATATTTTGGTAGAAAAATAATCTATTTTTTTGGAAATTAACTTTTTTGTTAGAAATGTAACTGTTTTTTTTTTTTGTTGAAAAATCGTCCATTTGGTTGGAAACTTGTAGAAAATACTTTGTTAAAAATGCTGTTTCACTACTCCAAAATTATTATATTAGTTGTTTTGATTTTTAAATGATAAAATTAGGGAAGAGAAAAAATTAACTTTTTTTTTAACATGAAGGTACTTTATCTAGTAACTTAATTACAGTTCAAGTAACGTAACTGTAACTAATTACTAAAAAGAGGAACTTACCCAACACTGAAATACACCCATTGTAGAAATTCATACATAGTGTCTTTTCACCGTGATAAAATGAACTTTTTTTCCATAGTTTCAGTAGACCTACCATTTCTACTATGTTTCATGAAAAGTATTTTGTCAGATACTTGGAAAAACTAATTTTTTTGTCCTAAATACCCTGAAAAATTCCTTGAACTTTTTAAAAGAAACTCTAGACAACCTGATCAAAGGTTAAAAATCTACGTTTGAAAATCCATTTTTCGTTGCGTACATTTTGCAATTTTTTTATAAATGGTAAAAATAAAATAAAAATTTTTCGAAGCTTAGACGGTGCCTATGACCTTGGCCTTCGTTTCCAAGAGCACAACTGCCGCCCGAAGGAAATCGCATGTGCGAATGTGCGAACCCGTGCCAACCTATTTCTATATGTTACTTTTGCTAGTATATGTGGAGCAGCAAAAGTGACAGTCATACTGATATTGTAACCGCGATGTTAGTGTCTGTGTTTCATTCTTGGCTCAGTGAAATTATTCAGTATTCCCGTACTTATCGATATTAACCCGATGCAATGCGTTGCCTCGGTTACAGCAAGATTACATTTGATTTTTATTTTATTTTTACTCCTTTATTTATATTCAGATGCGCTGCGTTCATGAGCAACGATAGCCTCTCAACCATATCAAACATGTATATTGACTCCCCTGGGGTAATTGATATTTAAGGTTCAGATTATTCATGTGTACTCAACTATGGATAATTGTTTTTTCAAGAATAAATTCAAGCCTGAGTTGAGATTATGTGAAATCTTTTCACTCTCTGCTATTAAAAACGGAATATAAGACTATTCTCTCCAGCATTACGAAATGTTTTATTATGGAGAATATTAATTGTAAGGTTCTTGTCTAGAATCACCCTCCTTTTAGTTTCTAATTAGTATCGCTGATTTATTCCTCATAAAATTGTATGATATTTCTATTGGTTACTTTCCGTAAGCTTATAAGACTATTTTTATTCAATTACATTAAATAAATATTTAGAATTTAAATAATCAACAATGGCCCGAGATTTATTGATTACTTTATCATTTTGAGTATAAAAATTATTATGAAATGTTTTACTTTGAAATTTCAAGAACAAAAAAAAATAGAAAGGATTAGCCAACTTCTGTACAAAACGTATCACTTCTTTACTGGTGGTTAAGTTACTTCTTAAAATAACTAAATTCGGGGCAAAAAAATCGAGGCCTCTCAATTTTTTTGATTGCAAATCTATAAAAAAAAGCCTCTGAATTGTTTTATAAAAAGCCGAATTTAGAGATATGACTAATTTTCTCCAAAAAAGTTTTTATTAATTTTTGGAGAACAAAAACAATGAGGAGTAGGAAGCCTTTTA
Source organism: Belonocnema kinseyi (assembly GCF_010883055.1). NCBI lineage: Eukaryota > Metazoa > Arthropoda > Insecta > Hymenoptera > Cynipidae > Belonocnema > Belonocnema kinseyi. The sequence continues at coordinate 48,710,833 of NC_046664.1, forward strand.
TTGTTATCGTAGACGCTGAATTTCTAACTGGAAAAGATCAATTCTTCAACGAACAGTTGAATTTTCAATTAAACAAAGATTAAATTTAAAGCAAAAATTGAATAGAAAAATTTTTAATTAAAAAAATTCACTTTTTCAAAAAAAAGAACTAGTTTTTAACTAGATAGTTCAATTTTCAACGAAAGAGATGAATTTTCAACTACACGCAAAGGAAGGTTCGGTTGCGGCAACCAGAAGTTGGGTTCTTCCAACCGAACTGTCGGATTACCTATGGATTGACCATACTCATGGGTTGCTGTAACCGAACTGGTTCGGTTGTACCAAGTTTAGTCACTTTAACCGAACAGTGCGGTTGAAGTAACCAAGCTGCTCACTTAAGATCAGTACCCACAACCGAACTGTTCGCTTACACCAACCGAACTGTTCGGTTACGCCAACCGAACTGTTTGGTTACACCAACCAAACTGATCGGTTACACCAAGCGAAATGTTCGCTTACACCAACCGAACTGTTCGCTTACACCAACCGAACTGTTTAGTTACACCAACCGAACTGTTCGGTTACAGTAACCTAACAGTTCGATTGCAGTAATTGAACAGTTTGGTTACTACAACCGAGCTGTTCGGTTACATCAGTTAATCCCCCCTGCCCTACATGCTATGGAAATTGATGGTAGCTTAAAGGAATTAAACAATAAATACTCAAATAAAATTATTATGGAAATATATATAGTTTATTTCTAAGTCTTAATGGTACATTATGAACAATGATACACATGTCAAGATTTTGTCCAAATGCGGGACATTAAAATATTCGTAACTTATCGAATAAAATCGCCATTTCTGCACACTATAAAACTTCGATTGTCTAAATAAATCCACTGCACTTTAATTCACTTCACGAAACGCCTATGAAATTTTATGAAACACTGTCGCTACGGTTTGGGAAGCGCATCATAACGGTAACAGCTCTTTCAGAACGCGAAAATTCTCGAGTTTGCGCAGTACGCGTAGGGTGGCAGACGAAAACGAAATAATGAAAATAAATTATACAAAACCATTAAATAAATATACAAAATAAATAAATAATTTTTAATGTTAATATTTGTATGGTATAATACTCTATAAATCTATAATATATATTAATAAATTTCCAGCGCAGGCCAGAGCACTAGTGCGCATGCGTAGTGGAGTCAGCCGTAACCGAACTGTGCGGTTCGCGCAACGAAACTCTTCCAATCAAACAGATTCAGTCATGATAACCAAACCGGTTCGGTTGCCACAAACCAACGTTTGGTTCAGACAACCGAAATACTGCCAACCGAACCCAGTACAGTCAGGACAACCAAACCATTTCTTTGTGTCTAATGTGACGAATCATCAATAAAGAAAATAAAGTTCAAAAAAATGAGTTTAACGTTCAACTAAGTTGTTACATCTTTTTTAAACAGAGATGAATTTTGAACTAAAATGATAGATCTTTAACCAAGTAAACGACTTTTTAGCAGAGTTATTTAAACTTTTGACAAAGCAGTTGAATTTTCAACCAACATAATTTATTTGATACCAAACAAGATGAATTATATTCAACCAAAAATTAAATAATCAAATAAAAAATAAACATTATAAATCAAGAATGGCATAGATCTAATTAATTTGCTTAATATAAACTAATCTTAAACAAAATTTTAGCAAAGGAGTTTAACTTTCATAAAAAAATAAATTCCTCGCTAAAAGTTTAATATTTCATATTTCAACAACAAATTATTTTGATTTTAAATCATAAAAGACGAATTTCCAAGCAAAAGAGATCAGACAGGGGTTTACATTTGTTGTTACTGCAACAAACAGGGATTTTCTATAAGAGGCAGTTTTAATAACTAAAATTAAAGAAACTTAAATGAGATAAAAATCGAATTTAAAATCCTATTTAACGTCCAATAATCAAATTAATGTGCAGAATTCCTGAAATAAAACCAAGAATCCAACGACCAAATTTTGAAAACCGCTTTTGAAATGTGAGAAAGGATAAAGATTTTTTCCTAAAAAAGAAAATTTGTCTTTTTTGGACAAAAAAAGGAGGAAGGAAAAATGAGAACGTAACCAACCACATCCTCTTTCTTCTCTTTTTTATTTCATTCGTCTTTTTTATTTTTACTAAGATCAAATCAATATGAAAAAAACATTCGAAAAATAATCACCAACGTTTCGGAACTCATACAGCACCCTAATTAGAGCAAACAAAAAAGGATTAAAAAAAATAACCCGAGAATCAAATTGTTCATTTGATTCTCGGGTGCCAGCAAGAGAGGACCGTGGTTATGTTGCTGTTCCTGCCTGCTCGGATTATGATGATTATTTTTCACAATCGTTTTTTTAATGTGATTTGATAAAAATAAAAATAAAAAAGACTAAAGAAATATAAACGAGAATAAAGGAGATTTGGTTGGCTGTCTTCTCATTTTTCTTTCATCTTTTTTATGTTTTTTCAAAATATAAATTTTTTCTTTGCTTTTTTCAAGAATAATTTTTATCTTTCTTCAAATTGAAATAGAAACAGCAAATGAAAAATTGTTTAAGGAAAAATTAGAGAATTTCGAAATTTGAGTTTTCCGCTCCCTGATCTAATATTCTTCTTCGTAATTTATTTTGCTTGTATTTCTCTTTTTTTGCAGTTTCTTCCTGTTGACAATTATACTTTTAGTTAAAAGTTGTATTATGTGGTTGAAAATTCGACAATGTTGTTGGCAATTTGCCTTTTTGGATTAAGAACATTTTCTTGATTCGTTGGTATTTTTGTTTTAAATTCAACTATTTTATTGAAATATCAACTATAAGATTTTAGATACATTTTTCGGTGATAATTCATCCTTTTGTTGAAAATTTAATTTGCGGGTTAAAAATTCAACTAGTTTCTTGAAAATTTAACTTTTTTGTTGAAAATTAGTTCTTTTATTGAAATATAAAGTATCAGATACGTTTTTCTTTAATCATTCATCTTTTTGTTGACAATATAATGATTGAGTTGAAAATTCAATTTTCTTAAAGAAAATTCTTCTTTTTGGCTTACAAATTTAATTATTTGGTGAACAATTTAATTATTTGTTGGTAAACCTAATTATTATGTTAAATTATCAACTTCTTGGTTGATAATTCATCTATTTTGTTGCACCAAATTTGGTTGAAATATCCAATATTACATTTTTCGTTGAGACTTCATCCTTTTGTTGAAAACTCAACTTTGGGGGGCTGAAAATTCAGCACTATTCTAAAAAATTCCTGTTTTTGGTTTGAAAATTTAACTATATTGTTGAAATTGCAAATGATTTTTTTGAACTCTAATATCTTTTTTTGTTTGAAAATTTGACCATTTAGTTGACAATTCATCTTTTTTAGGTGGAAAATTCAACTAGTTGTTTAAAAGTTGAACTATTTTTTGAAAATTTAATTACTAAGTTAAAAGTTCAATAGTTTTGTTAAAAATTCAATTATTTTGTTGAAAATTCAATTATTAAATTGAAAATTTAACTATTTTGTAAAAAAGTAACCCTTCTTACTCAAACATTTAAGAGTTATGCTGTAAATTAGTTCTTTTGGATTCATAATTTATCTTTTATGATAGAAAAGTCATCTTGTTTTATTTGAATGAAAATATTTATAATATTTTAATTTTGACCTCTAAAATTTTATTGTTTTATTTTGCTTTTATGTAAAAGTTACAAAATTAAAATGTTTTTTTTTATCAGGGATAAAAAAAAATTGGCCACAGGAAAATCAGGGAAAAGTCATGGAATTTTGAAAATGAAGATTTTGGGCCACTCTGATTAAGTTCCGAGAAAATAGAGGTTAATTATTTTTTTCTAGAGACTATTTTTTATTTTTTGAAGATGAATCTCGAGACGCTCAGTAAATGTCAAAGTGTAGGTTGTAATTTACTCTAATATTATTGCTTATTTAAACGATCGGGGTTTTTTCTTGATCAAAAAAGTTATGCAACTTCTCTTGGGAATTGCGAGTTCTGGTTTCCTTACAAGAATTTTATATCTTTTGAAGGCGAGATCATTCTACAGCTTAGGTACAATCTTTGTCAGTAAAATTGAACCTGTGTTTAGCTTTCATCTCATCGAAAATTTATCTTTTCGAGTCGGAATAAGATTTTCGATCATGAGAATCATTTCAGTCGCTATTCGGATTGATTTACAGTCTCGTAAAAATTATTTCACCTCTTCATGTTTTCCCAATTTATATCCCCTTCTTATTAGGCTTTGGTATTGGTTTCTCACTGAATGTGATTGTTTGCAACACTTTCTAGGCAATCATATTAAGAGCACAATAAAAAAAATTTATGGGATTTGAGGTTTTATCTGATTGATTTTGGTCAATGATACTTTTGGTTAAACTGAATTTCACATCCAAGATATATTTTAACATTTAAATAATCAACATTAATGCAAATTTACACATGGACTTATTTTACCTTAGTGGACAAATTTTTACAAAAATTAGAAAATATTCAAACCATTTTTATAGGAATCTACAAATAAATACAATAAAATACAACAAAATTACAGGAAAGTGGCAATTTTTTCTTTTACTCGGTGGAAGTTTGTACTTTTTTTGATTTTTTTTTACGTTTTTGTATTTTATTGCAATTTTAATTATCGACAAGAATTTACAATAGCGTGCTACTACCGGAATTTACAGAAATGTACAGGTTCAGCAGCCAAAAAGGTGTTCTTTTTTGACCTAGGATAACAAATATTTAGAATATTGCAGTGAGATAATTACCGCATTTCAAATAGCAGCTTTTAATACTTTTCAGTTGAAATTTTTGAAATTAAAACCTACTAAACGGTGGAATTTTCAACTTTTATACATAGTACAATTGAAATATTTAAAAAAATATAAATCCATACTATCATTTTCAACGCTACAAATCGAAGAATCAATCTAAATATTTATAAATTTCAAAAAGAATATCATATTAAGCAATTTTAGGCAAGAGTTATCGGTTGTACATCAAAATTTGTTTTGAAATCTTTTTTAATAATCTTTGCATTATTTATTTTAAAAAATCATTTAAAACTCTTTCATCAATCTAATGATAATTGTGTGTTTTTGGAACTCGAAATTACCTTTTAAAAAAATTAACCTAAAATCTTCCAGGTTCTTTTTTGAAAACTTACGAAAACTTTTTAAATGTTCTTTAACCCTTAAACGGCCAAAACGCCACTACCGGGACACTGCTTTTCAACGGCCAACAACTAAGACTATTCGACACTAGAAAAAATTGAGACACATATATTTTTATTGCTTAAGATTTCCCCTTTCCGACGGTGCCAATGAAATTCCTCAAAAAAGTTTCTTATTATCCCAAAATGCAGTTTAAACAAAAAAAAAACGTGATTTTTCGTGCCTATTTTTGTTGTGAACCATTTTCCAAAGCTTTTCGAGTCTGTAATTAACCTGGAATCTCACTAACCGGTGGAATAAATGTCTAAACTTTGAGAATCCATGGTTCAAAGATCGATTTTTCGTTTTAGTATTTTCAAAATGGCGTCTTAATGGCAAAATTTTTGTGAAAACATTTATGAATTTTTTTACAATAAGCGATGCGCTTTTCGGAAAAATCATCAAGAATAAAAAGTTCTTGTAATCAGCCAAGGAATATGCCTGAATTTTTTAAAGCATTTTGAGCAAAATTTTGGATTTTGCATATGAACAATTTTTGCAAAATTCAAAATTTTGCTCAAAACGCTCCGGAAAAATTCAG
>NC_046664.1:48716704-48720913 GCF_010883055.1 Belonocnema kinseyi
CAAAATTACATTCTGAAACAGCAGGATCAAAATGATTTCAACGGATTGAAATCTGAAATGAAAAAAATTCTCCATAAAAAAAATTAAAAAATGTAAAAAAATTTTATAAAATCCCTTAAAAAAAAGAGACTATCGATATTCGTCGACCTCCACGTTGGTGATAGTTGGGCAACGTAAACTTTGTTTGCGGCCATGGATTCTCAAAGCTTAGACATTTATTCCACCCGTTAGTGAGATTCCAGGTTAATTACAGACTCGAAAAGCTTTGGAAAATGGTTCACAAAAAAATAGGCATGAAAAATCACGTTTTTTTTTGTTTAAACTGCATTTTGGGATAATAAAAAAATTTTTTTGAGAAATTTCATTGGCTCCGTCGGAAAGAGGAGATCTTAAGCAATAAAAATATATGTGTCTCAATTTTTTCTAGTGTAGAATAGTCTTAGTTATTGGTCGTTGAAAAGCAGTGTACCGGTAGTGGCGTTTTGGCCGTTTAAGGGTTAAACATTAATTTTTAAGACAAAACATCATTGCAAGTTTTTCTAGGTATAAAGATAAAGATTTTTATTCCTTTGAAAATTTTCGAAATGCTTAAAAAGCTTTCAAATATTGTTTGAAAATTAATTTTTCAAGTTAAAAAATCATTTAAAATGTTGCCAGAAAACTTGAGAAAATGTCTTCATTTTCCTGAAACCTTTAAAGGTACTTCGAAAACTTAAAAATTTTATTTTGAAATCTTTAAAAATCTAAATTTTATTTTTAATGTACTGAAATCTTTTCCAGTTTTAAATTAAGTTTGGATCTTCTTAAAATCAAAATTTAATATTTTTACTTGAATATTAAAAATTTGTTAAATAGAACAATTAAAATGGCAATATTCGAGGTTTAAATTTAACACTCTGATATATCAACAATTCAAAGCTTTCTCGTTCAAATAATTCAGTTTAAAACTGTTTGGTTTTTAACATTTGATTTACAATTGCTGACTTTAATTTAAAAGTAAAATATTTTTAAAAAATTAGCTTCCTTAATTAAAAATTATCAGGTTGAATGGCTTAAAAGTGAAAATTTAGGTTAAGAAAATATTTGAATTGAAGTTTTATACTTTTTTAACTGCTGATGCTTTTAAATGGAAAATTTTCCATTTTTAACGTTAAAATCTGTAACTTGCTTCATTTTGAACAGATACAGATTTATCCTATGAAATCAATCATCGTTCAATTTTCAATAATTGGAATACAGCTTAATGTTATTTTTTTTTAATTGCATTAGTTCTTGCTCAAAGTGTAATATTAAAAAATTATAGTTTCTTGTAGAAAATTATATATTACATATCCTACAAAAATTAACAGTAAAGTATAAGTCGAAACTTTTATGCGGATTCTGAAAATATTCCTTGTGAAAATTTCTATTCTTTTTTTCAATTAACATATTTCTGCAATAAACCACCAGTACTTAAAACATAATTTTAAGTACAGTTTTCCAATGTCTCAACTGTTAGAAAATCTGTTTTTTTTTAAGATTTGTAATTTTCTAGAATAATTTAGGTAAAATTAATAAAGTGTTTTTGTTTTTTGGGATGTCACACGCCAAATTAAAAAAATGCATAATCATGCAGTTTTTCGGATTACCTTGTAGATTTTTACAGCAAAGTAAAAAAATATATATTATTAAAAAGTTACAAAAACTTTTCAATTTTAGAAACTTATACATACTTAATTGTTAATTTTGGTACTCCTCTACAAGAAAATACAAGAAAAAGTTAGTTATTTGTATTCAATTGTACTTTTTTTGTTGTTAAATTTTTACATTTTTCACAAAAAAAGTACATGTTTTAATAAAATATTTAAGATGGAGAAATATTGTACTTTCTTGTAAAAATTTCTTCCACCAGGGTTGCTTTAATAATAATTAATGGATATTTACTTATCCTTTTTAAAAAAAAATTTTAACAATTATTTTGCGATTTTATGTTGCATCAATAGCAGATATTATTTAATAGAAATTCATTTCGTGAATTACGTCTTAAGAAGCATTTTTCTAAGGCTAACATGCACTAACTCTCAATTATTGTCATTGTGTAACAACTTTTATTTCATTCGCTAATATCACGCTGCGATCAAACTAATTATTTTTCACTTGATTGCTCCTGAATTCAACCAGAAGAACTTGTAATTCAACATCAGCAACATCACGAATCTCGCATAATTCTTCACAATTTTCTTCATCACAAAACTTATTAATTCCTTTCAGGGTGACTATAGACAAGGAAAAACCTGGCAATCAGGGAAAGTCAGGAAACAATGAGGGGTTTTCAACAAATTGTTACAAAAGACAGGAAATTTATATAAAAGGTACTTTAGAGTTTATATAACTATAACATTTTTATTTTGTTTATAAAAGATTGCATGTTGAAATGTTACCAGCTTAAGATTCTAAAGAAAATTGGAATTCTATTTCTTGTTTTGCAGGTTGCTTGCTCCTGTATATTATATATTTTAGTTAACAGTCTTATTATTTGGTTGACAATTCAACAATTGTGTAAAAACTTATCCTTTTTGGTTGAAAAATCAACTGTTTTTTTTTTGCTTTTGAAATTTTCCTCTATTTGGTTTAAAAATTAATATGTTTTACTAGAAATTCCATATTTTTTGATAAAACTGCAACAGTTTGGTTGAAAATTAATCTTCTCTAACTGGTTAATAATTTAAATATTTTTGTTGTTGTTTGAAATTCGTGTTTCTTTGTTGAATCCAATGGTTGTTTTAAAATTAAAATTTTTTTTTGCAGAAACAGTTATTATTATCTTACTTTTTAAAAATGCATTTTTTTGTTGAAACTTGAAACATTTGGTTGAAAGTTGAACCATTTTTTCAAGTAATAATTTTTTTTTTTTTGTTAAACAGTCACCTTTTTAATTCAAAATTCTTTTCTTTGACTGAAAATTCTTCCTTTTTTTGGTTGAAAATTAATGTCTTTTACTGAAAATTTAACTGATCCAGTTCAAGATTCATCAATCCTAGAGTTGAAAGTTGGTTGTAGTTTCCCATAGAGTGATAGAAAAGTGTAACAGGCACGTTTGAGGGATCTCTGTACATTATTGGATGTAAAAATTCCTAGTGATTAAGTTAAAGAGAATGTGCCGAATTCGAGTAGAGCTCATTTTCGATGCTCACTCTTTTCTATGTTGCTTGACAAAAGAACGAGTAATTATTTAAACAATTTTAATTAAAAAATTAAGAGTTTGCCCTTTTTTCTACAAGTCAATTTGTTTACGGAGTCAACTAAGAAAGTCTATCCAATGACTCTGCTGTATGTTTCTTTGCAAATTTACAAGAACTATTAATTATTTAAACAATTTCGATCAAAAAACTAAAAGTGACTTTTTTTCTTCGAGTTGTGCAAGTAAATTTGTTTACAGAGCCAACTAAGAATGTCTATCGGATGACTTTTTCTATATTGCTTTGCAAATTTACAAGAACCATTAATTATTTGAACAATTTTAATTAAAAAATTAAGAGTTGATCCTTTTTTCTACAAGTAAATATGTTCACGGAGATAACTAAGAATGTCTTTGCGATGAGTCTTTTCTATATTGCTTTGCGAATTTACAAGAACTATTAATTATTTAAACAATTTTAGTAAAAAAATTAAAAGTTTGGCCTTTATCCTACGAATCGATTTGTTTTCGAAGACAACTATGAATATCTATCCGATGACTCTTTTCAATGTTGCTTTGTAAATTTACAAGAACTATTAATTATTTAAACAATTTTAAGTAAAAAATTAGGAGTTTGCATTTTTTTCTACAAGTAAATTTGTTTACGGAGTCGACTAAGAATGTCTATCCGGTGGCTGTTTTCGATATTGCTTTGTAAATTTAGAAAAACTATTAATTATTTAAACAATTTTAATTTCAAAATTAAAAGTTTCACCTGATCTTACGAACCAATTTGTTATCGAAGTTAACTAAGTATGTTTATCCGATGACTCTTTTATAGGATGCTTTGTAAATTCACAAGAACTATTAATTAATGGACAATTTTAATTACAAAATTAAGAGTTTGCCCTTTTTTTTACAAGTAAATTTGTTTATGGATTCGACAAAGAATGTACGAGGGTAGTTCAATAAGTCCTTAGAATGAAGTATAAAAACAATTTTTTTTGGGTAAATTTTTTTTTATTTTTCAATATAATCTCCTTGGAGCTCTA
>NC_046664.1:48721013-48727787 GCF_010883055.1 Belonocnema kinseyi
ATATATCTAGTCGGGAGTGGTGCTGACTGAAAACAGATGATTTGGAGCGATTCGCGCACCATATGTTGGTCATTCTAAGGACTTATTGAACTACCCTCGTATATTCAGTGACTCTTTTTTATGTTGCTTTGAAAATTTACGAGCACTGTTAATTATTTAAACAATTTTATTTTAAAAATTTAAAGTTTGGCCTTTTTCTACGAGTCAATTTGTTCGCGGTGTCAACTAAGAATGTCTATCCGATAACACTTTTCTATATTCCTTGGCAAATTTACAAGAACTATTAATTATTTAAACAATTTTAATTTAAAAATTCAGTGTTTTCCCTTTTTTCTATAAGCAAATCTGTTTACGATGTTAACCAAGAATGTCTATCCGATGACTGTTTTCTATTTTGCTTTGTAAATTTACAAGATATGTTAGTTATTTAAACAATTTTATTTAAAAAATTAAAAGTTTGACGTTTATCCTACGAGCTAATTTGTTTTCGAAATGAACAAGGAATGTCCATTCGATGTCTTTTTTCTATGTTGCTTTGTAAATTTACAAGAACTATTACTTATTGAAAGAATTTCAATTGGAAAATTCAGAGTTTGCTTTTCTTTCTACAAGTAGGCTTCATTTTTCACCATAATTAACTAAGAATATCTTTCCGATCATTTTTTTTCTTTGATGCTTTGAAAAGCTACAACTATTAATTATTTAAAAAATGTTTATCAACATATTTATAGCTTGGCTATTTTTCAAGGAAGAGGCATAATTTGTTTACGGAATGAACTAAGAATGTCTTTCGATGATCATTTTCCACGTTACTTTGTAAATTTATAATAATTATTAATCATTCAAACAATTTTCATAAACATGTTGAGAGTTGGGGTATTATTCGAATTTGTTTACGAAGTGTACTAAGATTGTCTTTGTGATGACTCTTTTCTAAGTTATTTGTTAAATTTACCAGATTTATTAATTATTAATTATTGAAAGAAATTTCATCAAAAGTTTAGAATTTGGCTATTTTTGAAGGAATTTTCTTGTATTTTCTTGATCTTAATTTCCAAATAGAATAATTACAAGTAAATCAGTGGGCGCACGCGTAGCGCGCATAAGAGCTTCTAGTTTAGTTTAATATTCATCAATCTTCTAAAAGTTGATTAACAATTTATTTTTTTGGTTAAAGATTCATCTCTTTTGTTGGACATTTAACTACTTCGTTTTAAATTAGTTTTTTTTAGAAGTTAATTTTTTTAACCTAAGTGTAACTTTTCCATTATTTCATAAAAATTTGTCTTTCTGGTTTAAAAATTTAACTGTTTTATTAAAAATTTCATCTTTTTTATTAAAATTCAATCGATTGTTTGAAAGCTAATCTTCTGTTGTTTTTAACTCAAAATATTCATTTTTTTCTTGAAATATTTACAAGAACATGATTCGTTGAAATTTATCGTGTCTGATTTAAAATCGTACTATTTTAAAAAAAATCAGTTTTTGGCTTGAAAGTCGAATAGTGTGCAGAAACTTTTGTTCTTTCTTCACTGAAAATTTGTTATTTGGTAAAAATTCATCTTTTCGGCAACATCATCATTTAAGTAGAAAATTAATCATTTTAGTTGAAAATTTGACGATTTTGATAAAAATGTGTCCCTTTTTGGAAGAAAATTATTTTTTTTACTGAAAATTTGACTTTTCTATTTTTGGTTTAAAATTGAACAATTTTTTTTAAAGTCACCTATTTGTTTAAATTTTTTTAAACCTTAAAATTCATTCTTTTTACTAAAATTGAAACTTTTTCATTTTTCTTTGAAAGCTGATCTTTTTTAAGTGTTTGGTTGAAATTTGGCAATTTTCATGAATTTTTTTGTCAGGAGAGAATTATTTTTTTAATTAGAAATTCAAATTTTGCACTTGTAGTTGCAAATTTATCTGTTCTAGTTGAAAATGCAAGTATTTGTTTGAAACTTCATGTGTTTTATTGCAAATTCATCTTTTTACTTTTAAAATTCGTCTCTTTTTGAGAGGAGATTTAATATTTCCTTTTTATTATATAAACTTTTACTATTTTCGTTGAAAATTCATCTTTGTAGGCGCTAAATTCAACTATTTAGTTAAAATTTCAACTTTTGTTGAAAATTCTATTATTTTCTTGAAACTCCTTTGTTAAAATTTTAACCATTTTTATTAATGTTTTTTTTTTTCAATACCAATTGGTACATTTTTAGTTGAGAATCATCTTTTTCTTGAAAATTCAACTTTGAGGGTCAAAAATCTAACTCTCTTCGCAAACATTTGTCATTTTGGCTTAAAAATTTAACTATTTTGTTGTGAATGCAATCTTTTTAATTAGAGCTTAATCTTTTTGACTTAAAATTTGATTATTTCGTTGAAAATTTATCTTTCTTGGTTAAAAATATCAACAAATCAGTTTTTGAACTTATAATTTAACTTCTCTATTTTTAGTTAAAAAATTCCATGAAAAATATTGAACTATAGTAATCTCGAATTTCAGGCCGAGACACTTCGTTTTTTAAATCATCTCTTTTCATAAAAATTAAATTGTTTGTTTGAAAATACAATTGTTTTGGTTGAAAATGTACCTCTGTAGGTTAAATATTTAACTCTTTAGTTAAAAGTTCAATTACTGCGTTGAAGATTTGTCTCTTTTGCTTTAAAGTTTATCTATTTTGTTGGAAATGCAACTATTTTATTAAAAATGGAATTGTTTGGTTAAAAATAATTTTTTTTGCTAAAGAATTCAACTGTTTTGTTAAAAATTTAATTATTTTCTTAAAAAGTCATCTTTCTTGGCCGAAAATTCAACGGCTTTGTTAGACATTCGTCTATTTGGACGGAAAATTCGTCATTTTAGATTGGAAATGCAATTTTTTATTTGTAAATGCAACTGATTTGGTAAATACTTGAACTTTTTTGGTTGAAAATTCGACCATATTTTGTTGGAATTTTAACAACGTTGTTTTCGGTCGAAATTTCAGCATTTTTGGAAAATTCTTCCTTTTGTATTGAAAATTCATCTTTTATGGTAGAAAAGTAATTTTTTGTTGTTGCAATAAATAAATTTGAAATGTTTAAATTGTTTGATTCCGTTTAAAAAAAAATTTTAAGATTTTGGATACTAATGGGCCCGTGTGGAGAGCTTTACATAATGACTTTGTGAGGCTCTTCGCCTCGGGTGCTTGCCAGAGAGATTGATCAGCGACCTGGGTCATGGCAGTGTGGCTGAACGAACGTGTTATAGCATATTAATAATAATAATTTTTCACTCTTTAGAAATTGGAGCTGAACTTTCAAGATAAGAAAAATGCTTCTACTTCGAAGTTCACCAGTTCAAAAATACTTGCAAAAGAATACAAAGCAAATGGGAACAAAAGAAAATTAAAGTAGTCGTAAACTAGGAAATTGCCATCGTTTAACGATCATGTAAAACGTAGAAACTAGAGACTACCGATAATTGGTTTTCTGCAGCTACATACTTCAAAGACTTCTCCGTATCGTCAAAATAAAAGTTTAGTGCGAAGAATTGGAACCGTAGAAGAAATAATTGAAATGCATTCTATTAGTTAAAAGTCTTTTAAAGATAATCATTATCTTCTCCATACGCTTTATCATATAGGTTGTCAACGCAAATGCCATCTGGGAGGCTTGGGTATTTTCCTTATTTAGAAATAAATTACAAATAAAAAAATAAATAAATAAAAAATCAAACACATTATAAAATTAAGCTTAAAGCACAGGATGATAGAAAGTTCAGAGGGTATTTTTGGGACGAGCCAAATTCAATTTAGCTGTAATTTATCTGAAAATTTCTTTATATTTAAAAAAAAATTAAACTACCATTAAACACATTTTTTCTTCGATAAAAATTTTTGATTATTTTTTCAAATAAATAAGTAATATGTATTAAAAAATAGTTTTTTAATTGTTTAAATTCGAGAATTATGTAATTCGCTAAGTTTATGTTAGGAATTTTATTTTTCGGGAATTTTAAAATTCGGTAATATTATAAACTTATAGAAATTGTATGATTCGGGAATAATTCAATTTAATAATATTATTAATTGTTCTGGAATTTTTAAATTTAGGATTTTCAGTCGTCCCGTGTTTTTTCTAGATTTTCGTTGGTCATTTCTAAATAAATTATTTTGAAAAAATAAAAGTTCAGGGAAAGTCAAGGAATTTTATTGGTCAGAGTACTTCAGGGAAAAAAAGTGTCATGAATTAAAAAAAATTGCGGCTACCCTGATATAATATTTTCTGTAATTTATTTTACTTGTATATCCTTGGTTTATAAATTCATCTGTTTTAATCGAAATTTAATGTTTTTGGATAAAATTGCAACTGTTTAGTTGAAAATAAATTATTTTTTGTTAATGATGGAACAGATTCTTATTCCAAATTTAAAAAAATTGAAGAAATATGTTTATAAATATAATATTATTATGAAAATTTATATTTTTGTGTATAGAATTTTAGTAAAATCTTTCTTGGCTGAAAAATATTTTTACATCGAATATTATTATAAAGGCTCATATTTTCGTTTAGAAAATTCTACTTAAATCTTTCTTTTTTTTCGAATATTCATCATATTATTTAGCAATTTATCTCTTCAGTTGGCAGTTTAATTATTTGTTTGAAAACTGATCTTTCTATTTGAAAATTCAAACATTTGGTAAAAATTTGAACTTTTAAAAAACTTTGTTGTTGTTGAAGGTTCATCTCTTTGGTTGTCAATTTAACTATTTTGTTAAAAATTAGTTTTTGTATATTAAACATGTATTTTTTAAACTTGAAATGTAAATTTTCAGTTTCGGTTGGAAATTCATACTTTTTGAGTGAAAATTAAACGTTTTGACTGGAGGTTGAACTATTTTGTTAAATATTCTTTTTTGTTTAATATTAATAATTTTAATTGAAGATGTATCGTTTTAGTTGAAAACTATTTTGTTGTAAATTCATTTTTTTACTGAAAATTTAACTTTTTCATTTTTGGTGAAAAATGTATCTTTTTTTTTTGAAAATTCAACTATTGGTTTTAGAATTGATGTATTTTATTACAAACTTGAATTTCAGTAAGAAAATAATCTCCTTAGTTGAAAATTCATTTTTTCAGTTCCAAAATTCAACCATTTGTTGAAAGCTTAAGTATGTTATCAAACATTCGTTTTTTATGAAGAAATATCGACTATTAAAGTATTTGTTGAGAATTCATCTTTTTGTTGAAAATTCAACTACGTATATGATTGAAAATTTCACATTTTTAAATTAAAAATTTAAGTATATTGTTAAAAATGGGACTATTTCGTTAAAAAGTCGTCTATTTGGAGAGTAAATTCGCCATTTTCGAAAGAAATTTCAATTTTTTTGCCGGAAAATTCAAAACTTTTTTCTAAATATTTAATTATTTTTTTAAAAATGCAAATGTTTTTTGCTAAAGTTTAATCTTTTTTGTTTCAAAATACGATCATTTAGTGGAGAATTCATCTAAGAAGGTTGAAGATTAAACTATTTTTTTTAAATTTAATCACTATGTTGAAGATTTAACTACTTTGTGAGACACATTTTTAGCCCGAAAATTCATCTTTTTTGTTGAAAATTCCTCATCGTAGATTAAAAATTCATTATTTACGGTAGAAAGGTCATATTTTTTGCTTGAAGTAAATAAATATATTAAAAATTTTCCAATTTTAATCTCAAATTTTATCGTTTTATTTTGATTATAAAAGATTCTATGTTAAAAATGTTACATGATTAAAGTTCTGGTTATAAATAATTATTCAACAACATTTTCTTTTGGATCTTTCAATTTAGCTTTTAGAATCTTTAGAGTAAAACGAAGCAGTGTTTTGGACTTGCACATTGATGACGAAGTAATTTGAAAATGTCGAGAGCGTAAAGATAATAACTAATTTAAACTCAGGTGTGGAGCGCAACTGAGCACAATACACTTTTTCAAACCAAGTGGCAGATAAACATGACAGTGTAGTTACATCCATCTTCTGTGCTATTTTCTTAAAAAGTTCACATTCTTTCTGCACTCGTAAATAATTTACTGTTGTTTATATCATTAGGCTCAAATATTTCTCTTCAGATGGATATAATTATCTGGAAAGAGAAAATTCATAGTAAAAGAAAAAACATTAGAATTAACATAAATCCTAATGTCAATATTAAAAATATTTCAAAATGAAAATAAAAATCTGATGAATAAAATTGAGAGAAGGTTTATTTCAAATAATAATAATAAAAATAATAATAACATACGTTAAATAAGAAATAGTTTAATACAGCTTTAAAATTTGGAATGATATGAAACTCTGTTTTAATTGTGGTTTTTTTGGGAATAAAGCATTTCAGATAAGTTAAAAATCGAAATAAGTTAAGAAAATATTTTCACCACTTAAAGTTCGTACATAAGCTACTTTACCAATTTTGTGCTATTTTTGAACCCTGGCCCCGCTAGTTGTACCTTCTCCCTCCACCCGAGAAATAATATGGCCCAAAAATCTCCCAAAAGCGGCAAAATAGGGTAAAAATAGTTAAAGTTTCCCATTAAAAGATGTCTTTATTAAAATAGTTAATGTTTTGAACTTACATCTGTGTATTTTGAATTAAATGGTGAAAAATTTCAAACGAAACAGATAAAGATTTAACCTAAAACATTTAAATTTGTAAGCTTAAAATTTGAACCTTCAACAAAAAAATTAATTTTTAAAACCTAGAAAAATTACTTTTCTACCATAAACACTGAATTTTGTACTAAAG
>NC_046664.1:48727887-48729338 GCF_010883055.1 Belonocnema kinseyi
GGGGGGGGGTAGTCCGTTTAGCGTGCAATCGATTTGGGATACTTATAAGATACTACCATGATTTTTTCAGATTTTTTGGTCCAAAAATAAATTAGGCCAAAAACCGGCCTTACCGACCCTCCCCCTTTCAAGTTTGAAAAAAAAAATTAATTTTAAAAATGCTGAAATTTTTTTAATTTTGGTTGGAAATATCTGCTTAACGAACTTAGCCTTTATTTTGGGAACCTTAAGAATTGTATCAAAGGCTGACTTGATTGGACAAATCCTTTAAAAGTTAGGGTGGCTACAACATTCAGGTAACCATACATACAGACATACAGACAGACAACGATAAAATTTTATGACTTTCGGATTCTGTGAGTACCGAAACGTGAAGATCCGTTAAAAACCAGAGATCGAAAATTTGGACGATTACATTACACTCTCATGAATGAGAATGTAAAAATGATAAATTTGGCAAAAAGGCCCAAGATACGAAACAAAATGAACAGAAAACGTTTTTAACCGAAAATAGATTGACAAATTTGTTAAAAATTATTTTTTGATAAGACTCGCAGTTTTTTTTAAAGTTAAAAAATACATTACAATTAAACAGATGAGATTTTTGGAAAAAAGGCCCAAAGTACAATAAAATAATTAATGATAACATCTTCTGCCTAAATTATATCTAAAAATTTGGTTTCGAAAAGAGAATTCACAATCACTAAATTTCAGTTTTCGATAGTTTAAGCGCAATATCTAACAGGCGTTTTATTACAAATTGTTTTTATTTGTTGAAAATTCAACAATTTGTCTGAAAAATCATGTCCTTTTTTCAAACTGGTATCTTATGTTAGAAATTTAATCTTCATTCCTTTTTGGTTGAAAATTAAAATGTTTGGTTATAAATTATACTGTTTTGGTTGAGAATTCAAATATTCTGTAGAAAATTCATATTTTTTGGTTAAATCATCAGCTACTTCGTTTAAAGATTCACTTTTTTAAATTTCTACAGATAATGCAAGATTTTACTTCGAAATTGATCTGTTCTGAAAAAAATCGTCTGTTTGGCTTAAAAATGTAACAATTTAGTGAAAAATTGAAGTATTTCCTTTGTAATTATATTTTATTTTGATCATTCATAACTTTTGTTGTAAATTAACTTTTGTTTGTTCACGCCTGAGTGCTAGCCTGAGTGACAACCGCAGACCCCGCGCAGCTTCTGTTACACCTACCTGCGACGCGACGTCAATTCTCAGAAGGGCTATAGAGGGGAGGGCTATTGAAGGGTTTCACTAAATTTGGTTAAAAATTCTTCTATTTGGTTTAATTCAAGGGGTTGAAAATCCTTTTTTTTAATTAATTTTTTTAACTAAAAATAAAAACATTAATTATTTAATTTGTGGCTTAAAAAAAAATTTTCTGGTTGAAAATTCAACTATTTGGTTTAAAACTCATTTTTTGAAATGAAA
>NC_046664.1:48729438-48770878 GCF_010883055.1 Belonocnema kinseyi
CTCGGGATACTTATAAGATACTACCATGATTTTTTCAGATTTTTTGGTCCAAAAATAAATTAGGCCAAAAACCGGCCTTACCGACCCTCCCCCTTTGTTGTTAAAGTTTCTTATAGATAGGTAAAATACTTGCAAATTATCCAAATAAAATTTTTAATTCGATAAAAATTAGAAAAGTTATATACTTTTGAAAATTTTGAAAATGTTCAGAAAAATAAAAAATAAATATTTTTCTTAAAGATTAAAAAATTTTACTTAAATTCATCACTAGATATCAAATATATTTAGAAACTATGTCAGTTAAATTTGTCAAATAGACAACAAATCAAAAAGTTTGAGCTTTTTCAAAATTTGAATACAATTTTTTTATAGAGTTTTAGAAATTTTTGTGAAATTTTCTAATACTCGTCAAAAAGTTGAATTATTTTCAAAAATAAGCAAATTTGATATTTTAAGAGTTCCATAAGTTTAAAACGTTATTTTTAGTAGATTTTAGCAAGATTTACAAATTATCCTGATGCAGTTTTTCAAGAGGACACGAAATATCGACCGCGAAGCGCAAGTTTCATAATGAGAGTGTAATCGTCAAAGCCGTGAGTGTTTCGAGAATCTTCTTTAAAATCAGATCGAAAAATATTCAGTTACAATTTATAGCTGTAATTTCTCAGAAGTTTAAATCACAGTTTTCGATTTAAGTTATAGTATTTACAATATTTGAAAAATTTAGTTAAAGTGTACGCATTAAACGTGCGAAAACGAGCGTGAAGCGGGAGAGCGTACCCGCGCGTTGTTTTTTACGATTAAACCAAAAAATTACGTGTTATATTAAAAAAGTAATTGACACAAGGTTGTAGTTATCTTTTGGGTGAAACAGTTGCATCCATTCATTTTTCTTGAATCTTGTGTTCGTTTTCTAAAAATTTAATTTGAGAAATTTGTAATGCTATCTTTACGATGGAAACAAAAACTATGCGCCCTAAAAAATATTATTAAACACGTATCTCATAAAAAACTGGTTCAAATGAAAATGCATTTATCTTTTAAATATGAACAATTTTGTCCATCAACATTTTTACATGTCGTATAGTTTTATTGGAAAACTGCATTTCTCATTTCTTAAAAAACATTTTTCATGGATAAAACCTGAAAAATTGGTCAAAAAGGGTTGGTTAACGAACTTGTTCTTTATTTGTATGTGTTAAAATCGTGTGCCAAAACTCAATCTAATCTGATCAGTATTTCGAAAGCTATCGTCCCTACAGACAGACAGACACCTTCGTAAAAATAATTATTTCGTATTCAATGGGTCTCACAACATGAGGATTTCATGACAACTGAAGAAGTAAAATTCAACATAAAACTATAATACCTTCTCATTCGGATGAAAATGTAAAAATGCAATAGTTACATTTTCAGTTTAAAAAAATGCATTCTTAACAGCAAAAAGAAAACGGATTAAAAAAAACACTTTGAAAGAGATATTTAAAGAAAAATAATTTTTAACAAAGTAATGATACTTTTAACCTAGTTTTTGAGTTCTTGATAAAAATTTGAATTTTTAACAATATAGTTGGTTTTTAAACAAAATAATTAAATTTTTAACCTAATAATAGCATTTTAAACTAAGCCATGAAGATAACTTCCGAATGAAAAATATAATAGAAGCCTTTTCAATAAAAAAAGAACTCTTACCCAAAAATATAGTTGAATTTTCTTATTGGCTGTGAGTTCTAAATTTTATCTAAGTTCGTAACGTTATTTTTAATGTTACCCTCCCCCTTCTCCCTGTACCAACGTTAGTTTTTAACCCCCCTCCCTCAATCTGGAAACGTTGTTTATTTTTTTTGTATAGCTCACCACACGGTATTTTACAGGGACAAAACCACGTTCCTCAACATGAGCGAGGAGGGGGGAGGGTGGAAAAAATAAAAAATTTAAGAATTCATCGACATTGAATGAAGAGAATTGAAAGAAGAAAATAAAGATCTGAGATGGAAGCAAGTACAGTTTGCTAGAATCGCTTCTATTTTTGCGGCTGATAATGAGACTGCAATAAAAGGCGCGTACGTTGAAACGAGAGTGAATGAGAGTAAGTGAAGTGCTGGCGGCCTCATAATGAAAGTGAAATCGAGAGCGCCAGTGCCGCACCCCACCAAGGCTGGCACCTTATAAACTCTATGCATATACATACATATACATATATGTTCAGAATAATATATAGCAAATGGTCTTATGTGCACAGGTCACGACATTAATTCCGTCCCAGGTTAACGATGTACGTGTCGATTCATTATGAGATTCTTAGTTTCCCTCCAGGAAAGCAAGCTTGATTATAAATAATTATTCAGGCTCTGGAAAATGCAAATTTATTCGAATGCAATTATTCTATTTTAGCCCAGGCGTTTGGTACTTTTTTGCCGTGTTGAGTAGGTAAAGCACATTTTTTGCGAAAACGATTTATTGAGGCATGGTGTTCAACGTCCTGGCAATCCTTGAAAATCTGGAAAAATCCATGACTTTTTCATCATACATTTTTTCACCTGGAAAACCCTGGAACAGTCCTTAAATTTTGCTCATGATTCTGGAATTCGCAAAGAGACAAAGTTTGAAATTAGAAAAATACACCTTATTAATAATAGATTGTTCATTTTATCGAGGTTAAAATTACGAAGCTACAATCGAAAATATTTTAATTCTTTTTCATTTACTTCCAATTTTTGCCCTATTTTAACAACAATTGCATTGATATTTTTCGAAACTAATAATTTTTTGGTGTGAATATATTCACAGTAGACAACAGGAATAAATTTTATCTTTAAATTGGATAAAAACGCTGCAGCACGTTTATCTGACGAATGATAACATTTATCAGGCACTTGATAAAATTTATCTGACGACTTTATTTAAATGATTTTAACCAAAAAATCGTTCACCTGCACTTACATAATACATAGGCTGCTCTTTGGTTAGTTTATACTTTATAGTGAACGCTCAGCCAAGTTCAGTCCTTTACTTTTGTTTAACGAACCTTTAGCTTCCGTCGCCCCTGATAAAGACTTTAAAAATTATGAGCAAACACTATAAAGTATAAACCAACTAAATTGCAGCCTTTGTATTCTGTATGTGTCGGTGAATGATTTTTTGGTTAAAATCATTTAAATAAACTGAGATGATTTAAAAAATGAATACCGTGACGATTTTCAAATTTATGGAGGAAATTTTTTCGGTGAACATAGACGCAGCCCTTTGACATTTCACATGTTTCAAATAAATATTTTCTTTAGATTAATTTTATCTTTCGTCAAATGTAATTGTACCTTTTGTCAGATAAACGTGCTGCAGCATTGTTATCCAATTTAAAGATAAAATTTATTCCTGGGGATTACTGTGTTTAAAGTAAGTTCAGTTATACTGCATTATTTGTATAGTATGGCTGTAGGTCAGGGAAAACTAGGCAATCAGGGAAAAGCCAGGGAATTTTATTGGCCGAGGAAAGTCATGGATTTTAAAAACAAATTCTGCAAAAGTTAATTATTTTGGTGAATGCTGAGCCAAAATTCAGTTTTGTTTTGTAAATTCATCAATTTAGTTGGAAATTAATTTTTTTGTTTGAAAATTTCTTGTTTTTTTACTGAAATTTATTTTGTTCTTCATTAGAAAATTAACTAGATGGGTAAAAGCTGAACCACTTTGCTAAGAATTAATTTTTGTTTGTTTGAATATTCATCTATTTTATTGGAAATTTTTATATTTTAAATTAATTTTTTACCTGCAAATCTCATTTTTCAATTTTTTGGGGTAAATTAAACTTTTTCAGTTAATAAACCATTTTTATTGGTAAAAGCTAATCTTTTTTCTTGATATTCGTATGTTCGGATTGAAAATGCAAACGTTTTACAATTTTCGTATTTTGGCATGAAAGTTCAATAATTTAGAAGCAATTTTTTTATTTTTCTTGACTAACAAATTTTTGTTGTTAAAAATTTATATTTGTGGCTAAAAAATTTTACTTCTGCGTTGAAAATTGAACTACTATGTTTAGAATTTTCTTTTGTAGCTAAACATTTATCATTTTAATTGATAATATCTTTGGTTCAAAATGAAATGATTTTTTTCGTAGGTACGTCTTTTTGATAAAAAAATAATATATGCGGGTTGAAAATTCAAATGTTTTGTACAAAATTCGTCTTCTATATTGCAAATTCATTTTTCTTGGTTAAAAGTTTACCCATTTTGTTAAAAATTTATTGTTACTATTGCAGATTCATAATTTTAGTTGAATATTCATGTTTGTTTGAAAATTCTACTCTTTGTTTGGAATTTTTTGTCTGAAATATTTTTCTTTATTCGTTAAAAATTCAACTATTTATTTGAACTATTTTGTTGCAAATTCGTTTCTTTTTGTTTAAAAATTACCTGTGTTAATTAAAATTCAACTATACAACAATTTGGTTAAAACTTCATGTATATTTTGTTCGAAATTCTTTTTTTTTGTACCTAATTAATCTTCTTGGGAAAAAACTCATCCTTCTGAATAAATTGAACGATTTTCGATTGAAAATTAATATCTTTTTTGTTTTAAATGATAAAAGTTTTTTTATTTAAAATTGAAATTTTTTAGTTGAAATATCAGTTATTACATTTTTTTGAGAATTCATATTTTTTTTTATAGAACATCTTACTGCTAGGTTGAAAGTTGAACTATCTTGTTGAAAAAAAAACATTTTTTTATTGAAGATTCATCCTCTTAGTTGAAAGCTCATCCTTTTTAGATAAAAATTCAACTACTGGTTGAAAGTTGATCTATCATTTCATTAAGAGATTTTCCCTATGGGGTAAGCGTGACTCATTCGGTGAGAAAGGAAGTAATGTGGGGGAGAGGGGGTAGATTTGTGGATTGATCTAGAATTTCCGTGTTATTAATTTAAATAAAGTCATCATGTGAAGCTCCTCACGTGGGCCAATAGGTGTTCAATGTCTTTTGTTTTAGGCATCATTCACTCCACTGACACTGCTCTCTCTCTTTTTATAAACTATTTGTCGTCACACTTTTCTGTCCAGGCATATCTCTAGCTTCCTTAATGTTCATGCATTTTTTCTATGGCTTCTTATGGCTTCTATGGTTTCTATGGCTTCTTATGATTCTTCAAATTAGGGTTTCATTTACAGATTCTAACTATTCTTTCCGTGGTCTGCCTCTGAGCACACTACCATTTACTTTACCTTGATACATTTATTTTGTTAGTCGTTCATCTGGCATTTTCTCAACATGCCCAAACCATCTCAAAAACTTTCTTTCACATATGCCAACTAATGTCTCCACTACACCACATTCTTTTATGTTTATCTCTTTCCTCATTTTGTCCATCAGTTTTTTGCCGCATATCATGCGCAGGAATTTCATGCTGATCGCTTTAATTTTGCCCTTATTTTTTTATAGGTCCACGTATCGCTACCGTACAGCG
Organism: Belonocnema kinseyi; assembly: GCF_010883055.1. Classification (NCBI taxonomy): domain Eukaryota; kingdom Metazoa; phylum Arthropoda; class Insecta; order Hymenoptera; family Cynipidae; genus Belonocnema; species Belonocnema kinseyi. Next base: position 48,734,904 of record NC_046664.1, read on the forward strand.
GAGTTGGTATAAATATAGGATTATGTACAACCCTTTTGGCTTCACTTGATATACTTTAACTTCTGATAATGAGCCCTGCTCTATCGATAACCTTCTTATCATCGTTTATACGTCTATCTAACTCCCTATCTATCTTTCCGTCACTAGTGAAAATATTACCAAGATATACGTACTTATCAACATGTTCTATTCCCTTTATCCTTGCATTCAGTTTTTTCAATATTCTTTGCAAGATTTCGATTGACTCTTCTATGACAGACTATCATCTGCGAACGGTAACCCACGTTCCTTCGCCGATTTCAATAACATTGTAATATGTTGTAGTGGATCAAAAAAATAAGAGAAACCTGTTTTTCTTTCTCGGCGGAAAAAACGCTTTGAGGGGGTGAAATCCGCTGCTAAATGTCACCCCCAAAAAAAGATTTTTCAACATATCTCAGGTGCTAATTGATATTTCTTAATGAAACAAATTTCGTTTCACTTCTCGTGTAAATACGCAACTAACACACGTAGTTTCGACCATAAGGATTACAACCCCTATTTTTTATGGAAAACCCTAACTTTTCCAGGCCTTTTCAGGAAATTTCCATGCTGTTTTCGTGAAAAACCTATTGAAAATAGGATTAAAATTTTATTTTTTATTTTTCGTCGATGGAATATAAAAATAAAGTTGATATGTCCGACATAATTTTTCAAACCAACGTGAAAATGGAATAATCACCCCCCTCTCAATTTTCAATATACTTCAGGTTCTAATTGATAATTTACTATGAAAAAAAATGTGATTTTAATTTTCCTGTAAATGTACAACAAACTGCACAGTTCACACCATAAGGGTTACAACCCCTATTTTATTCAATGGAAAATCTCGCTTTCCTATGTCTATTTATGCGGAACAAATTCGAAATGAGCCATAAAGAAGTGCAGAAAATATTTTGCGTCAATGAAATAAAAACATAAAGTTGACCTCTTCGAAATTATTTTTCAAACCACCCTCAAATAGAAAAACCACCCATTCAAAAAGGTTTTTCGATATAACTCAGCTTCTAATTGATCATTTCGATTAATTTTTTAATAATTTTTTTTCAGGATAATATACATAAAAGGGATAAAGTTCTCAATGTAAAATCAGGGATTGCGACCCTTATGGTCAGAAGTAACCATGAAAGTAGCGAAGTAAGTATCTTCTTTCTGATGTATAGTTTTACATTAAAAAGAATACGCAATTGGTTTCATCTCAAATTGTCAATTAAAACCTAGAGTATGTCGAAAACCATTTTTTGAGGGTTGATTTTTCCATTTGAAGTGCGGGTTAACAAATAATTTCGAACACGTGAACTTAATTTTCGTATTCAAGTAACGAAAATATATTTTCTATTATCAGCTAATCTTTAATTTTGTTATCACGAAAAAATACGTAAAAAATGTACATTTTTCAGTGGGAAAAATAGGGTTTGCTACTCTTATGCTCAGAAGTACATGAACAAGTTGTATTTTTACATTAGAATCAATACGGAATTCATTTTATAGTAAATTGTCAATTAGAACTTGAAGTATATCGAAACACCTTTCTAATTAGTGGTTTTTTATTTTTAGGGTGGTTTGAAAGATACTTTCGAACAGGTCAACTTTATGTTTGTATTTCATTGCTAAAAATATTTTTTCCAATTTTTTTATATGAGATTTTTTAATTAAATAAATAGGGGTTGCAACCCTTGTGCACGGAGAAAAATGGAAGTTCTGTTTAGCAATCTAAACTTGCAAACAGATCATATTGCAGGGTCGACTATAGGACAGCTCTTGAATATGGTTAAAGCGACTATCTCTATAAGGTAAAAACAAGAGGTCCAAATCGACAATATCAGAAAGTCAACTCGATTTCCTCAGACCGTCGTCTCGGTCATATCAAGCTGGCTGACCCGATCATTGTGAAGCGTCGGTTTGAAAATCTCGGATGGTCGATTTGATTTTATCAGACATTCGACTGGGTCGTATTTAATGGTCGCTTCGATTATCTTTGATATTTCACTTAGTCATTTCGGATGGGCGATTCGATCATTTTTAAGGGTCGATTTCATTATTTCAAAGTGTCATTATAGATATGTAAGCAAGGAAAATTTGGTTATCGCAAAGGATCGATTCGAAAATCTGAGATGGTGAAAAGGACTATTGATGATAGTCAAATATATATTTTTGAATTATTTTTAAACAAACTTTTGATTCTCTATATCTGAACTGGCATGAGGTTCTACTATGTAAATAGTGGGAAGTCCTTTATTAATTGATTTAAGGTAAGCATTCCGATAATAATCATTAATCAAAAAATTACTAATGCGTATAAAAATCGTTAAAAATGTAATTAATGAAAAATTATTATTTATGAGTATAATGTTAACGCTTCTTCTACGAATTAGTAGCTTTTTTTACTGATGATTGGTATAGATTGAAATCTATTCATAAATTGATAAAAGTCATCGCACTACTCGATTAGAACAACTTCATACGAATTCAGATACAGAGTATAAAATATTCACCATAGTATTCAAAAACCTTACAAAAATTATAAATGGATAAAGTATAAAATATAATTGTAATAAGACAAGTTATAAATTAATTATGAAAGGGTTAAAATTCGATAAATACTTGAGATATAAATGCATAGCTTTTTTTAATAAATAAAAACTATCACATTGAACTTATATGGTATTACTGGTACGATATAATTAACTTTAATCTAAAAAGTAATACCAATGCAGGATTAAGTTAAATACTGCAACTACAATTGTTAAAATTAAAAAAGTCTCTTGCCAGCTGCTTTCCTGCTTTTTGAGCCGCCCCATAAATATAATACCATAATATTATAATATAATCCCTAGAACAATGTAAATAATAAATTAGCATGAAAACCATTAAATTGCTTTCTTATTTAAATAAAATAAAAGTTTTTAAGTAGAAAGTCAAATATTTTGGAAAAAAGTGGATTTTTAAGAAAAAAAAGATTATTTTCCAAAAAAATTATCAATTTAACACAAGACTCTCAACCAAAAAGTGAAACTATCTGCAAAGAAGAAGAATTTTCTACCCCAAAAGATAAATTTTCTACAAAATAGTTGAACTTTGAACCAAACAGTTCAACTTTTAACAAAGGAGATTCACAGCAAGAGAAAAATGTCATCTTTGCAGCGATTTCAGAGTAAACTTTACATGTTACAACTCTATTTAATCTTGTTTTGTTTAAATGCCATAAAATTCAACTGTATCTACTCGAAAAAAACCCGCAACAAATAGTACTTCTGTTATTTCATTTTTAGGTTTTCTTTTTACCCAAAAAGAATAGTTGTTAACAAAATACATGAACTTTCTGCCCAACAGTACAATTTTTAACTTATAGAGTATACAGGATAAAATTTTAACTGAAAATGGCACATATAGTTGAATTTTCAGACGAAAAATCTTTTTAAAAAATTATATTAAAAAAAAAAACAATTTTCCACCAAAAAGATAAATTTTCGACGAAAAGTATTAAATATTCTATTAAAAAATACAAAATTGTAACTTATTGAATACGCAGGATACAGTTAGAACCAAACATGGAATAGTTAAATTTTTTGATTAAAACAAGAATAATTTTAACAAGAAAAATAGATTTGCAATAAAGCTTTTAAATATTTAACAAACAAACAAAAAATAACTCGACCAGGAGATTGATGTTCTACAAAAAAGACGAATTATGCACAAAATAAATAAATTTTTCGAAATTTATTTAATTTTAAAGCACAAAAGCAAATTATTTTCCAAAAATTTTAATTTCTAACACAGAAAGTATGATTGCTCAACTCAACGCATAAATTCTCAATAAAAAATTTGAACTTTCAAGTAAAAAATATCAGTTTTTTATAAAAAAATGGAATGGTATGATTGTCAGTTTAAAAGATTAATTTTCAACCAAACATGAAACGAATTTTAATCAAAATAGTTACATTTTCAACCAAGGAGATGAAGCTTCATGAAAAAAAAAGAATTGTTAACAAGATTCTCAATCAAAAAGAACCATCAACAAACAAGGACCATTCCCTACCTAGAATACATTAACGTTTAACCAAATAGTTAACTTTTAAGTTTATAAGATCAATTTTGTACCAAAAAAGAAAAGTTTTTCCAACAAATTACATACACCTTTACCCACGAAGTTTAATTTATAAATTAAAAAATAAATTTTTAGGTCAAAATGAAACTCTTAAAGTTTTATTTTTTAAAACTAATTTTTCATTTAAAAGCATTATTTTTAATAAAAACCGTATCTTCTACAAAAAGTTGAATTTTCTACTATATAATTGTTTTGCGAAACAAATTTTTGAATTTTTAAACAAACATGGAGTAGGTAAATTTTTATTTGGAAAATATAATTTTTTATTAAAAAGAATATATATTTTTAATAAAAAAACTACTCTTTTACAAAAAAGTTGAATTTTCTACAACATAGTTGACTTTCCAATCAAATTGTCCAAATAGTTATATTTACATTATTTGTTTACCCCAAAAAAGGGAAGTTTTAATCAAGGTTTTCAATTTTCTACAAAACAGTTGAATTTCCAAGACAAATTTTCTATAAAAAATAGGGGCAATTTTAACCCGATAATATGAAGTTTCAACAAAAAGTGATTTTTCAATAAAATAGTTAAATTTTAACTTAAAACGCTTAGTTTTTTACTTGAAAAATAAAATTTCAAGAAAATACATACATTTTTAACCAAATAGTTGAATTTTCAATGGAGAAGATTACTTTTCTACCAAAAAAGACCAATTTTCGACAAACTACATAAATTTTGAATTAAACAGTTCAGGAATGGAGCATGTAATAAAACAGACATAAAAAATAATTATTTAATAATGACTAATTACCTATAAATATATTAATTGTGTTTTCAGTGCAGTTCCAGCTCTCCATTCTCTGCATATAGAAGCACGAGTACGACCCTGCCCCTGCCATGTGTCCTTTAATGAATTTCAGGAGTGAATGTCAGAACTGAAAAATAAAGATTTAGTTTTAAATTAATAAATACAATTCAAGTTGATCGTAAATCGATTAATTCTAAAATTAACAGTGATTACTGAAATAATTATAATCTACTTCAAACTTATATTAACCTCAAAAACATTAGAATTAAATGTCTTAAATCTCACATACTATATGGAAAATATTAACATCACAATTACGTATTTTAAACAGGTACTTACAGAATCAAACATTTTCCATTAATCCTCAATAAATGCACTCACTTTACACGGAAATCTTGGGTAAAAACATTTTTTTAAAACAGAAAGCACTAAACGTTCTACTAATTCTATATGCTAGCAAACTAGCGATACCCTTTAAATTTTCACACGCGTGATTAACGCGCAAAAATCAAGCAATTGACCATACGCAATGGCTTATCTGTTCATTCGTGGATGGTCGAAATGAGTGAAAACAATATGCGCGTATTCACCATGCCGAAAAGGATACCTTAGTTATCCCTGACGGTGAGCCTGATGTTCTTATAAAAGTCAGATTAGCGATCCAATAAGAGTATTTTTAACCATGTTGAAAAAAATTTGGAAGGACCGTTCGACCATGTAGAAAGAATGTCTGGCTTTCTAAATTTTGACCATACAACTTTAACCATCCATTTTTCTCCGTGTGGTCAGAAATACGTTTTCTAGTTGCGTATCTACATGAGAAAAAAGGTAATTTGCTTCATTGAGAAATATCAATCAGCACCTGAGATATATTAAAAAATCCATTTTTGGGGGTGACTTTCAGGGGTAATTTTCACCTTCTCAAGCGTTTTCCGCCTATAAAGAAAAACACGTTTTTCTCATTTTTTGATGAACTTCAACATTAAAAGACGATTGAAGTCGGTGAGGTCAAGTTGAGGGATTTCCTTTTAGAAACTTGTCCATCAATATAATGAATTACCACGAGGACATAACGCATCCTTGTCCAATATCTTGCATAATGTCGAGCCAGTCACTTTGTTTCCTATTTGCCCTGATCCTTGCTTTGCTACCTGCAAATATTGTTTTTATTGATTCTAGAATCCATTTATTGACTCCGTACCCTTTTTTGACTTCCCCACTGAAAAAATGGTTAGTTAGGCCATCTATTTAGTTTGTAAGATATGGTAATGTTATTTTTTTAGTTGGGACAGTCATTTATTTAGTTGCTGATACTAAATGAAGAATAAGTAACACTAATGGAATTGTTGTAAGAACTAATAAAATAGCAGTACCATAGTTGGCTCAATTAACCATATTTTTCAGTGCCAAAGTGTACTTTTATCCACCTTGTCAAACACTTTTTCTCGGTAAAAATATGAGCAGAAAACCTGTTTCCTTAATCTAAAATTGTATTTCTGTGATTTTTTTTACACTGAAAAAATAGTTAGTTGAGCCAACTACTTAGTAAGATATGGTACTGCTATTTTATTAGTTGTTACAGCTATTTTATTAGTTCGCATAGCAATTCCATTAGTTGCACTAACCATTCAGTTTGTACTAGAAACTAAGTTAATGGTTGTCCCAACTAACAAGAAGCAGTATCATATCTTACAAACAGAATAGTTGGCCCAATTAACCATTTTTTTCAGTGTAACTGAATATTTGATAATTAGCATTGGTTTATATATATTCATAACGGAAGATCTGTAACTATTTATATCATAGCATTATACAGAACCTTTGAAAGTTATCACCCAAATTCATATCAGTGTCTTATCTTTTTGATAACTTTTACAATAATTTTTTTATTTTCCTAATCTTACAACTCAATCAATTATTTTTGAAGCATGTGTATGGCCTTGTTATGAACTCAGCACTGTTTTCTACTTTACCTGCTTTATCTATTTTATGATTCCTATGTCACTTTTAAAGTTTGACAAATAATAACGATTTTTGAACCCATCAAATTATTATTGAATTTAATCCAACTAGAAATCAAATACGCGCGTTATTATTATCTTTGGTCGAAAATTAATTTTGTGAAATAAAAATGTAACGATTTTATTTTTGTTTGAAAGTGACTCTTGTTTTGTTTCATATTCAGCTATTGCGGTGAAATTGATGTATTTTGTTGGAAATTTAATTTTTTGCGCTAAAGATTAATCTTCTTAAAATTTTAAAAATAAAATGTATAAAAAGTAGTTTAATTAGTTCATAGATCCCTGGTTGTCAAGTTATAAAGCCTATTGTTCCACAAATATAAAAGTAATATTGATACAAAAAATGGTATTTTACAGTATCCATATTCATTATCAAAAATGAAAGAGAAACAAGCCACAGAAAATCCTGAAGTATTGCTTTGATCTGGAACTTGAATCAAAGTCATTCGCAACAGAGTGATACCCGCATATTTACTTGGGGTTTAATGTGAGGAAAACATTTTTTTAAATTGATGACAATTCATATTATGAAGAAATAGAATAACTATAATATAGAATAATTAAAGAAAGAATTAATAAATATGGAATAAATATATAATTAAATTCTTTTAACTGAAAGTTTAACTATTTTTTCTATTTGGATGAAATATTACATTTTATGCTAATATTTCATATGAGTAAGTTGAAAATGCAATTTTTTAGTTAAAAATTCCACTATTTTTTGACAATTTAATTAATTCATTAAAAATGAAACTTTTTAGTTGAAGTTTGAACTATTTTATTAGAAAGTATTTACTGTTAAAGGTTGATCTTTTCAGTTAAAAAGTCATATTATGGGTTGCAAATTTTTTTTTCATTTTGGTTGAAAAATAAATGTTATTAAAAAAAGTTTAGTATTCCAGATGACGATTCATGATTTTATAAGTAATTTTATCACTTTGCTTGAAAATTTAACTTTTTGTTTGTTTGAAAGGTTACCTTCTTTCATTGAATATTGAACTTCTTGTGTAAAAGTTAAATTACTTTGTCAAAAATTCATTTTTGCGTTGAAAATTCGTCTTTTCTATAGAAAACTAATCTTTTTGGCTTGATATTTCTACATTTTTTATTTAAAATGCAAATAGTTGTTTAAAAAAAACATTTTTTTAATTCATATTTTCGGGTAAAGAATTCAAATATTCTATAGAAAATTTGTCTTTTGACTTGAAATTAAAAAAATTTGCATGACATTTTTCCTTCGACTGAAAGAACTTTATTTGTTGATAAATTGTCTTTTTGATTGAAAATTGAAAAATTCAGTTGAAATTAAATTTTTTTCACTAAAATATCACTTTTTTATTTTCGGTTGAAAATTAATCTTTTTTGGTTTGAAATTTAACTATTTCATTGAAAAATCATCTTTTTGTAGAAAAATAACCTTCTTTTTTAAAAATCCATCTTTTTGGTTTTTTAAACCTATGTCTTTGTTTGAAAATTTAACTATTTGGTTAAAGATTCAAGTATTTCCTTACCAATCTTATTAATTTCTTGAAAATGTAACTCTTGGGATGAAGGTTGAACCAAATATTTTGTTGAAAATTAAATGATTTTGTTGAAGATTAAACACGGGTTGAAAAATGAACTATTTTGTTAAAAAATTCGGCTTTTTCGGGTTATAAATGCAAATTTCTTCTAAAAAATTAGTTTATATGGTTATAAAATTTAAGTATTTGGTTAAAAATTCGTCTTCTTTGCTTTGAGGTTTAACAATTTGCTTGTATGCTATCTTTTTGTTCAAAAATGATATTTTTGTTGTTGAATGTTCAACTATTTATTTAAAGACTCATCTTGTTCTTTCGAAAAGTTAACTGTTTATTGAAATCAGGGAGAAGTAAGGTTATTTTAAAAATTAAGTTTTTCGGTCACCCTGAATACAGAAAAGTCTGAAAAAAAAGTTTGAAGTATTTTTCCACCACTTTTTTTATTTAGAAACTAATATTTGACTGATTTAAAAAGGCTATTTTTTCAGTACTTTTTTATTTTTAAGGATACTTTCTTCTTCAGAAACATATCTTTTTATTACGGTTTCATATAGAGCACTTTGAAGCATACGCATATCACAGGAGAAAAACGGAAAAAACTTTCATTTCAATCCAGGTAATCCAGGAATTCACCGAAAATTCGACAAGATAATTTCACTAGACACCGTTTACACAGAATAAACTGTCTTTTTTATTAAAACTAATTTTTGGTTCCTAAGCAGCTGCAACAAAAAGTAGCTCCACTTTTTGAAAAGGAACCTAAAACGATCAATTTGTTCTAAAGGAGACTCTAGCTCCAAAGGAACACAATTTGCATATGCAATAAAAATAAATATTATCGCAATTAGAATATAGATATGATGGATTGATACATATCATGTACCAAATTTTATTTAAGTCACAACTCCATTGAACCCGTATTTTTTCTATGTATAATTTCCGCATATATTACAAAAACAAAAATCGTAAAAATGAATTTCCCACTATACTTGTCAAGCGGATGCTTGAATAACGAAATTGGTTAAAAAAGCCACACGTAAGATGGTCAATTTTCACAGTATTTTCTCAAGATAGAGTCGAGAGATTTCCTTCTAGGTATAAATAAGTACATCGTACGTTTTTCCGTATAATACAAGTGGTGTTTTGTCCCGGTTACTCCAGCGGAATGGTGTCAGTTACATAAGGATTCTGACGGGTTCAGAAGCGCCAAAGGATGCTGGAGAGAGGGCATTATAGATAGGAAAGAGAGAGACGGACAGAGGAGAGGAGAGTGGCGAGCGTAAAGAAGGGAGAGAGAAATAAATGGAGGGGAGAGACAGAAAACGACAAAGTGAGAGGTCCCTAACAAATAAAGAGGAAGAGGGCCATGGGAGAGAAAAAGATGGCGGGTCCTGTGTCTAGAGAAGGGCCAATCCGTGACGTCGTGAAACTAAAAACAGCCAATGACGTGATGTTATTCTGTGACAAAAGGGGAGAGTGAAAAAAAGTGAAAGTTTCTGCTGCATATCGGCCAAATACATCTCCGCCCCTCTATTTTTCTCTCTTCTTCCTTGCTTTTCTTGCCATCCTTTTCTGAAGATCCTATTCACAGACTTCACACTCTTTTCCGTCTTTTCCCCTTTTTTAATTAATGCCTCTTTTTCACCTGTTTTAAAGAAACGTCCCCTTTTTTCTCCTATCCTCGTTTTTTCATTTAAATACAAATGAATTGATGAACCCAATAAGAAAATACAATTATATTGTTAAAATGTGATATTTTTTGGCAAAGAAGTTATTTTTCTTACTTTAGAAGAACTTTATTGGTGAAAGTTTAACTTTCTGGGTAGTAAATTCAATTAACTTCTAAAAAATTCGTTTTTTGGCTTGAAAATGATTTTTTTGTAGTTGAAAATGTACCCTTGTTTTAAATATCTGTTTGTCTTGAAAATTCAAATGTTTGGTTTTAGCTTAAATGTCATTTGTTTCGTTTGAAAATTTGACCATTCAGTTGAAAATTAATCTTTTTGATCGAAAATTTCATTGTTTTGTTGATCGACTTTTTGGATTGAAAATTCATTTTCTTTGGTGGAAGTGTTAGCTTTCTGGACTGGAAAGGAACTGTTTTGGCTGAAAATTTAACTATTTTGTTAAAAATATTAATTTTTTGTTTTAATTTAGGCTTTTCGTACCTAAATTTCAGTAGCAGCTGACAGAGATTTGTGTTGCGAGTAGATAGTGACCAATAATAAATTCAATTTTATGTAATGTAATTTAGACAATTTTTAAAATGAATTATTTTGTTGAATCTTTATCTATTTTTTTAAGTGTCATTTTCTTTTGCCAAGAACTCAACTGTTTTGTTAGTCCTCTTTTTCGATAAAAAATTCATCTTTTTTAGTAGAAAAGTTATCTTTAATGGCAAAAAATGAACTTGTTTGGTTGATTAAACTTTTTTTCTAAAAAAATTGCATTTTTTTAAATACAACTATTTGATGCTCACACAAAATGTATTCTTTTTTGTTTAAAAATACGGAATTTTAGTTGAAAGTTCACATTTTTGGCTTAAAATTTCAACAGTTTATTTGAAAGTTTGAGCTATTCTTATTGGAATTTCGGAACGAGCAGCCAAAATTTCATGGTACGAGTAAACACTGCCTATAATAAATTATATTCCACAGGATGAAATAAACACAATTTTTTAATTTCTTTAATTTGTTTGAAAATTTAATTACTTTGTTAAAATCTCACCGTTATTATCAAAAATACAAGTGTTTTGTTGAAAATGTGTCTTTTTAGATTGTAAATTTATCTTTCTTGACTAAAAATGAACTTTTTCTTTGAAAATGCAATTTTTCTGGTTGGGAATTTGACCGCATTTTCAAAAAATCGTATTTTTTCAAGAATTTAACTATTTGGCTTTTTTATCAATTTTAATCTTTTCGTTTTAAAATTCGACCATTTGGTTAAAAATACATGTTTTTGTATTGGAAATTCAACTATTTTTTTGAAAATTTAATTATTTTGTGGACATTTTTACAAATATATTAAAAAGTCATATTTGTTGTTCAAAATTTGAATTGTTTCGTTGAAGATTCGTCTTTTTCAATCGAAAATGAATCTCTTTTCGTATAATAGTCATCTTTCTTAACTAAAAAGAACTCTATTGGTGAAAATTCAACTACTCGTGTTGAAAATTCCACTTATTTCTGAAAAATTCGTCTTTTTGGATTGAAAAATTTTCAAATAGTGTTGTAGAGTCTACTATTATATTTTTGGTTCAGAATTTAAAAAAAAATGTATTCATTTTGTTGAAAATTTGTGTTGTTTCGTTAAACATTACATTATTTTGTTAGAAAAGGTTAAAAAATGCTTTTTGTAAAAATTCATATTTGCGGTGAGAAAATTTAACGTTTTTAAATAAGATTTGTCTTTTTAGATTAAAAATTCTATTATTTTAGTATGAAATTCTACTATTCGGTTTAAAATGAACCTTTCTGTAAAAAAATATATATTTTCCGGTTGAAAATGCGTCTATTACATTTATGTTTGAGATTTAATCTTCCTTTTGTGAATAATTCGTATTGTTTAGTCGAACATTAAATAATTTTTGTAGACAATTATACTATTCAGATAAGAATTTACTTTTGTTGTAAAAATTCTTATTTCCAGTTTGAAAATGCGTATTTCTGCGCTCAAAATCCAAATAGTTTGATAGAAATTTCTACTATTTGCGGTTAAAGATGTATTTTTTTTTTAATTTATATTTTCGAATTGAAAATTCGACGGTTTTGTTGAAAATTCGTATTTTGTTATTGGAAATATTACTATTTGGTTGAAATTGAACTTTTTTCCTCATCATTTAAATTAAATAAATTTTAATTAAATTCAGTGAGCAGAAACTTTTTAAAGTTTGGAACCTTCAAAACAGTGATTTTTTCGATATATTTCAATTTTCGGTCACCATTTCTTCATGGAAGTTTATTTTAATTGTGATAATACGTTTTTACATATATTTAGCTAGGAAAAATATTTTGTAGCATATTAAATATCCAATAAATTGATAATTACCAATAAAAAGTGAAGAAAAGATTATTTTGATGAATAAATACGAATAAACTTTGAGTACCAATAATATAATTCTACAAATTGAACATTAAATTTTCAAAATTGACATAAGTAAATATTGTAAACTGTGGAAATAGTAAATTTAAATTGAATTTTCTTTTTAATGACAATGATCATTGAAAATTGAAACTAACGCTTAATTGCACTAAACTATAAACATTTATATTTATTTTTAAATCTAGAAAATAATTTAATTTATTTCGTTATAAGGCATTTATAAAAATTAATTATGTTAAACAGATATTTAGTGTTTCAAAACGTTTTATATTATAAAGAATAGGATTTATAGAAGAAATAAATACTGGTAAAGTTGTAGTATAAAAAAGTGTATTTGTAAACCATAGCTTTAAAAACAATTGTAATGAATTCAAACTAAAATTTTTTGATGTAAACTTTAATAAATTCTTTTGTTAATATTATTAAAAATTCATGTTACCAATAATTTGTGTTTAAAAATACAGTTTAATTTCATATTTTACCCGTTACCTCTCGTTTCAATTACATTATATTTATACTGCAAAACTTATCTATTAATTTTCGATAACATTTTTGCTTTATACATCTCGCTGAAATTTTTAATTTTTCTTACAGTAAAACATTGTTTTTCGATTATTTTCAAAGTGTGCGGACGCGTGTCTATATCGACGGAAGTATTCATAAAGAATTACGGTTATTGTATGCGATTATATGATGTGAGTGGTGATTATTAAATGCAATAAAGGTAGACTGAGAAGTGAGATTAAAAAGTGACGTTTAAAAAGGTATTTGTATTTTATTATTGGCGATATATGTGAGGGGTTAAAATTGATAGGTTAGATCGAAAAGAAATTAAAATTTCAGAAAAGGAGGGAGACAAGGAACTGGTCACGAAGTTAGGTGTAATAGCAGCAGATGGCGCGAAGTGCAATACAAAGACCGGTATCGATAGAGACAAGACTGACAAAACTAGAACCACTGAAACTAACCTAGATGAGAGAGACGAGACGAATAAACGGGGTAGAGGGAGATGTCCAAAAGAAGAAAAACTAGTAAGAGAAGCTCAAAATAACGCAAAGATAGATGAGATATTCAAAGTACAGAACACAGTAAATGCAACAAGTATAGATCTGAAATCACGTGCAGGATATAAAATTTAAGAACAGTCAAATGAAATTACGATTAGAGAAGGAAAAGGAGAATCGCGAAAAAGAGATAAGACAATTAAACGGAGAATTGTAAAGGAAAACAGAAGAATGGAAAAAAGAAAGAACAGATTTAAGACGTAAATTAGATGAAATTAAGTCCATCGTTGGGATCAAAGAGAACAATCAGATTTTAGAGTAGACAATTCAGGGAAAAGTAGTGGAGATTGAAAATAAAATAAAGAAAGAAAATGACTCAATTCAAGCGGGAAAGTGAGTAGTAAATAAGGAAATGCAGAGGTAGGGTAAAGAGGGGCAGAGCCAACCAGTGGGGCAAAGGTGATTTTCCTTATAACATGGCTATTATTTAACAATTTTAGTTCTACTTTGCATGAAATAAATCTATTTCATCAGAGAGATTTTGTTACTTACTAAAATCTTGAAAATTGGCGTTGCAAGAGAAAAATTATACAGAAAACAGTTTGTACCACGAAAGAATGGAAGTTTCGCTGACAGAAATATAAAGTTTTCAACTCTATTGACAATACTTACCGTATAAAAATTTGATATTTTGACAGATAAAATAATATGACACAATCTAATTATATTATTTAGACGTAATTCAAGTCTAAAATATAATATATCTCATAAATAAGTGAGGCTTGGCCAGGGGGGCAAGCATGACGAAAATAATATTGACAAGTGCTTAGGTGAAACACGTGTCACAAGTTTCGTCGATAAATGATCGCCAATGTAGAACAGAAACTTATCTTGTGGGCTACATGGAAGAAACTATTAAATATTATTATTATCAATCCGGTCGGTATGCAGTTGTCTTGTATTGGTACAGTAGAAACATTGCGTCAATTCCGTTTCCAGCAAAATGTTAACGAATAAGAGGTTATATTACAGCTATCTCTATTTTTAATTAAAATAACTTATTCTTCTTGTTGGGCATCTTTAAAGGTAATTTTTCCAGTACATAAAATACCACAGAAGCGAAACATCATGTTTTCTTATCTTTAAATGTTTTGATTTTCATAAAAAGCTGCAGACGGTTTTGCCCTCAGGTGAGAGGAAAAGCCGACGAAATACAGCATGTTAGAAATAATTAAATTACCAAATCATTGTTTTTTTCTGTGATTAATACTTATAGAAATATAAAATAATATAATGTAGAACTCGAAGTGAGAAAAAAACTGGATCAATTCAACATCTTATTAACTTTAAAAAAACATTGACTGTTAACTTTTTGGCGCTGCCCCCCCCCCCTCTTACCCTACACTGAAAGAAATGAATTTCTGGTACAATCTTAATGCGCGTTAAATCAGTCACCGAATTGTCTATTCCAACAATACAGACTGCTGAACTAACCCACAATATAACTGTATCAGCAATTCAGTTTTTTCAGTGTAAATGCGTTCTTTTAAAAAGAACTAGATATAGAAGCACAAATTTTATGGGCAACAGCAGTAGGATTTAGTGAAAAGAAAACAATAACAGCGAAAATAGGTAGCTGGGAAGAAAACCTATCGATCATGGAAAGGAAAAAAGTATTAAGTGGGAAGAAGATTTCTATTCATCATGATCTCACCTGAAAAGAAAGGAGAAGACAAAGGAAAATAATAGACATAGCCAAGACTGAAACTGAAATTGAGGAGAAAGATTGGGCGAGATTCAGACAACTGTTACCTAAGGGGTTTTATGGGGTGTCTTAATTTGCCAAGAGAGAAAACAAGAAAGGAAGAGCAAGTGGAGGTATCATTACAGGAAACAGGTGAGAAATAAAGAAAATAGAAGGAGCAGCAAAGGATTTTAAAGGAGCCCTGGGCAGCAAAATGAATCTAGGAAATGAAACCTGGAGTATATGGACAATATACTGCAAAGACAAGATTAAAGATTGGACAGCTAAACTGGATGAACAGATGGAAGATAAGGGAAATGAAAACTTGATAATCTGAGGAGACTTTAATGCAAGGACGGGTACAAAGGGAGAAATTTACAGAGGACCAGAAGAGGAAGAAGTAAAAAAATCATATAAGGACAAGGTAGCCAATACAGAAGGAGATCAGCTAATAAAGTTAGTAGAATGTAAATGATAGTGTATATTAAATAGCAACTTAGAAGGTGACAATCAAGGAGAATTTACATACGTGGTTAACTCGGGTAAGAAGAGGGGAAGGGGGTCATCAGTAATTGATTACCCTATAACTAACTATGAAGGTTTGGATGAAATAGAAGATTTCAAAATAATGGATAGGTTAGAATCAGATACTTAGCCAATGGGGTGTATATCGAAAACGGAACTTGTCAGAGTGAACCAGTGTTGTCAACAGATACCAGAAAAAGAGTTTATGATATGGCAGAATGAAATTAATATAGAATATAACGAAAAATGGGTACTGGTGTTTACTAAGGAAATAATCTAATAGAAGAATGTAATACTTTTGCAAACAAAGTGAACAACAGCATAAAAAAGAATAAGGTTAAGTCAATCAGATTTGAATTAGGGCATAAAAGTTGGTGGGATAAGGAATTTTCACAAAAAAGAGGAAGGTAAAGAAGTTATACAAGAAATGGAAAGATAATAAAGGTTCGTGCGAAGCTTACGCTCATAAAAGATCAGAGTTCAGGAAAGTGTGTGAAGATAAAGAAAGAAAAAATAGATGACGAATTAGAAGAGATGAAAAATGCAAAAACGGAGAAAGATATTTGGAAGTATATAAACAAACCAAGAAAGAAAAAGAATAGCATTAGTAGTGAAATAAAAATTAAGGACTGGAAAAATCACTTCATAGATTACTTAGAAGGAACAGAAACTCATACTACAACCCAAGGCAAAAGGAATAAGCTACAGGAAGATGAATCTGACCTTAGCGACGGAGAAATTAATGACTAAATTAAGAAACTGAGAAGGAAGAAAGCACCAGAAGAAGTTGAAATACCAGATGAAGCATGGGTGTATTTAGACGCGGATAGCAAAAGGAAACTTTTTGAACTGAGAAGAAGAGTGTGGAATGGGGAAGACTTCCCGAATAGTTGGAGGAAAGGGATTATTACGCCCATATTTAAGAAGGGAGAAACAGAGGATATGAAAAACTATAGACCGATCACTCTCCTTAACACGGCGTACAGAGTGCATACAATGATATTAAACGAAAGTTTAGTGTAGAACTTAGAAGAGAAGAGAATTTTACTGAAAACACGGGCAGGTTTGCGAAAAAATAGAGGAACAAGGGACAATATATACATGCTGCAGCATGTCATCGAACGAGAACTAGAGAAAAAGCGAGAAAAGATCTTCGCGTTCCTCATAGATTTAAAGGTAGCCTTTGATAAGGTAAATAGGGAAAAGTTGTGAAAACAATAGAGGTAAGAGGCGTAAGAAAAGGTTTAATTGAAAGAAATTTATGTAGAAACGATTAGTGCAATGAAGATGAATGGCAATCTCACATACGAATTTTGCACAGAAGAGGGTCTAAGGCAAAGCTGTGATCTAAGCGCTACACTGTTGACAGTCATGATCTCTTACGTAAAAGAGCAAATGAGAAAAGAAATTGTGGGAGGCATAATAGTTGAGAGTGAAAAATTCGGATCACTTGCTTACGCAAAGATATTGCACTTTTGGACAACAATGAAGAAAATTTTAGGGCGATGATGAGAAGATTCGAAAAGTTTTCAGAGAAAAAAAGTTAAGTAATGAACGTTGAAAAGCCGAAGGTAATGGTTTTCAAAAAAGGTGGGAGCAGATAAAAAGAATGAAAATGGAAGTGGAAAGGAGTATATGTAGAGTAAGTGAAAGTATCCAAATATTTAGGGAACAGATTTAAAAAAATGGAGGCTGTGATAGATTTTTTCAGGAAAGTGTTAAAAAGGCCAATATTGTGATGAAACAAACGTGGGAGATAGGAGAAAGACTCTTTAAGGACGATTTCAACAGAAGAATACATATTTTTAACAGCTTAGTGGTTGGAGTTCTGGCTTACGGGGCAGAATTATGAAGATGGGAAGAAAAAGCCAGTTTAGAAAGGATCCAAGAACGTTATCTTAGGTACACCCTGGGAATCGACCGTTATACACCAAGCTACATGGTTCTGGAAGAGACCAAAATCGAAAAACTGAGAGTAAATTAGGAATAAGAGCTATTAAATTCGAAGAAGGAATAGAAAACTCCGTAAGCTCGTCCGCAAGCCGAACAATTTAAAAGGAACGTTTGAAAGAAAAAAATAGTGCTAAGCTGAAGATAATAAATGTCCAAGAAAGGGAGCAATATCTTAAAAGGTGTGGCTGTAATAAAGAGAGTTTGAAAATATTAAAAGATAAGAGAGCTACTGTAAAAGAAATACTAAAGAAGACGGACTACGAAGTACAAAGACAAACACAGCTAGGTAAAATACAGGTATCTAGATACAATAATAGGTACAAACTAGACAACACTGGCTGTAAAGCAGAATACTTGTGCAAGGTAGGAAACAAAGGAAGTCACAAACTAATAGCCAGGGCGAGATGTGGCAATTTAGAGGAAAAGTCTAGATGCTGGTTAGATGAGGAAAGTCAGATGTGCACTTTATGTAAAAGAGAAGAAGGTACACTGAAAAATTTAATTAGAGACTGCGAATTAATAGATAGGCCAAATTTATAAATTGAAGAAATCTTAAATGGTAGGGCAGGCAATAAGAATGTGTGTGATTGGTTAAGACTTTCGGAAAAGCGAAAAGAGGATGTGATTAGCTCTAGATAAGTAGAGAAATGTATAGTATGCTTGTATATAGAACCATAATTGTTTCTATTAATCCAAATTAGAGATTCTATTTTGTTTTATTTGTTTAAAAAAATCCTTGACTGCAAGAATGGTTGGTTAAGAAAAAGAAATGTAAACCAAGTCCAATTTTTTAAAGCCGTTGGGCTGAAAAATAAATATCTATCTATCTAACGAAGATTGCGATCTTTAAAAACAATTGTTTACAACTTTAATAGATTATTTTATTGATATCATTGAAAATAAAGGGTCCAAATAATTTTCTTTAAAAAAAAAACAGTTTATATTTTACTTATTATCTATGGTTAAATTTTTTTAAATTTTATAGTATTACTCTGATTTGTTAATTATTTTTAAATGGAACAAAAAGATTGGAATCTTCAAAAACAATCGTAATGAATAAAAAAAAAATGCAAATTTTTTTAATAACACATTTAATGAATTATTTTATTAATATTATTGAAAATTCGTGTTACCAGTAGTTTGCGTTAAAAAATTTTTTTTAATGCATATTTTTACTCATTCTTTCGTTGAAATCTTGTATTTTTCTGTTGCGTGCGAAATTTTATGTTAATTATTTCAAGAGCGAACAAAAAATATTGCGATCTTTAAAAACAATTGTGATGAATTTAAACCCAGCTTTAAACTGTCTTAACATTTTGTTTTAACAACTTCAATGAATTGTTTTATAAATATTAATTGAAAAAGATGAAAAATAATTCAGTTAAAAAATGTACCATTCCAATAACAGATCCATCTTTTCCAAGTAGCGGACGCTCTGTAAGAAAATCCTCACAACCAAAATGCTTTGAAAAAATTACATGCCTTTATTCGAAATTAGCTCTCAAAACAGCTCTTTTCCAGATCCAAAAATAAATAAATTTCACATTTATGACACTTTTCCTATGTATTTGAATAATTTTAAGCCTAAAAGTACATCCAGCGCCGTCCTCGATCGCGGTCAACTTTAACGTCAGTTTAATTTTAGAGTGCCACGGGGCTAATAAAATTAAATGAATTCGTAAAGTAAAAACTAATTCGATGAAGAAATGGTGACAAAACATTTAAATATATCGGAAAAATCAATGTTTCCAAAGTTCCAAACTTCAAAAAGTTTCTGCTAACAGAAGATATCGTTTTAACAATCGGAAAAAAATCGTGGAGACTCATTTTGATAAGTAGAAAAAGTTTTTTGCTAGCCATAATCCAGTTAGAAAGTTTGACTTTTTGGTCCACCCTGTTGTTTATATAATATCAAAGTAAACAGATTTCTTTTTGAAAGACTTGCTGATGCTTATCGACTTTCTCAATATCGTACAATAATAATTTATAATCGATTGTTAAAAACTGCGAAACTCTTCTATAATTCAGCTCATTATGGGTTTCCTAATTGTGGCTAATGCAATGATCGATTCGATATGTTAATTGAAGCCTCTCGAATAGCGATTATTTTCAATCTGGAGCGGATTTGACGATTTTACATTGTAGGGAACGATAAGAATCGGTTTTGCAATCTTCCCAGGCAGCGTGCGACGAGAGGGCAAGAGAAATGAAAAAACTTCGTCTAAACAAAGCCTTCACGCGAATTGCACAAAAATTGAGCAATGCTACAGTTCCAAATACGTCGCATATCTTGGAAACTGTACTAAAATTCTAATATTGCAAATTTTCATTTCATTCTTTAATTTTCCAAACATTGCAATTTTTATTATTTACTTATTTTGATAAATTATTCTCTTTAAACAATAGTAATTGAAATTAGATATACGAATATAATTGATTCAAACCAAGGTTTGATCTAACCGGAAAAATGAGGAATTATCCGGCAATAGAAATTTGAACAGGGAATTACAGATAAAGTTCAGAAAAATGTGAATTTTAAAAGGTTTGATAAGAATAAAGTTTTCTTTTTAAGATTTCTGGGAAAATTATGAATGATTTTTTATTTTGAAAAATAAATCTTGAAAGAAAATTTCAAAACATTTCAAAACATTTACAAAATTTTCAAACAACTATCCGGAAGATTTTAAGGATACTTTTATAATTATGCATTTATTTCAATTTATTTTAATTTATTTTAACATTTCGAAACATATAAGGATTACAATTTTTAAAAAGATAAAAAAATTATAACAATTTAAAAATGCTTTGAAAAATTAAAAACTAAATGTACATTTTTCAACATTTCTAAAGTGTTGAAGAATTTTGAAAGGTTTCAATAAAACCGAAAAAATGTTTTTAGATTCGTCGAAAAATCATTAATGATTTTCGACTATAAAAATTAATTTAAAAAAAATCTAAATAAAATTTAAAAATATCTAAAGTCTAGTTTTTAGGAATTTCTTTTTTGTTTGAAAATTAATTGTTTAAGTTATAAATTAAACTATTCCATTTTTAGTTGAAAATGAAATATTTTTAGTTGAAAGTTCATTTTTTCTGTTAAAAATTCGTCTCTTATTTTAGAAAATTAATTGTTTTGGTTGTAATTAATCTTTCTGGTAGAAAATTCAATCACTTGGTTTAAAATTATTGTCTTGTTGTTGAAAATTCATATTTACGTATTAAAAATTCAACTGTTTAATTTAAATTCAAATATTTTGTTGAAAATTCGTGTTTTTTGGATGACTCAATTGTCCTTAATTTTAAATAAAGAATTGTATAGTTGACATTAGACTTTTTCGTTGAGAATTCCGTTTTTTTTGTGAAAATGTCAAGTGCTTGTTTAAAAAGGAAACTTCTCCGTTAAAAGTTGATTTTTGCTTATGAAGATTCATCATTTCAGTTCAAAATTTATCCTTTTGTTTAAAATTAATTTTCAAATTCTTGGGTAAAAAAATTGAACTATTTTGTAGAACATTAATTTGTTTTGGTGAAACTTTAATCTTTCTGTGTTAAAAATGCAACTGATTAAAAATATTCTTTTTTCGTTGACGATTTATCCATTTTGTTCAAAATTCGTCTTTTATTTTGATAATTTGTAAATTGAAACAATTTTAATACATTTAAAATAAAACGTGAATTGTTGAAGATTTCGAAATAAAATTTGGCAGCGTTTTAAGAATTTTTAAAGGTTTTAAGCGAACAAAAAGTGTTCTTTTTCAAAAAATGTTAAGTGATTTTTTAAAATTCCGAAAAATAATGTGAAAGATTTTGAAGACAAATTCTTAATTTTAGTATACTAAAAATTTGTAAGAAAAAAACTTTAGTGTATTTCTTTAACCAGAAGATAAGTTTCTAAAAGAAAAGTCGAATTTTCGAAATATACATACATTTTGAACCAAATAGTTGCATTTTTAGAAACAATGATGAATTTCCTACAAGAAAAGACGAATTTTCGAAAAATATATACATTTTTAACCTAAAAGTTTAATTCGCAGTGGAAGGAAGGTTGGAATCAGACCATCAGCCATTAAGTTTGTAGATACAGGGTTAGGCTGGCGAAAGTCAGGGTAGGGAAGAAGGGTCGTTAGGGAGAGGGTGTCATGGACGAGAGAGGCGATAGAGAAGTATCAGGAGCAGTTGGACAACGTAAGCTTTGAGGGGGAGTCGGTGCACGAGATATGGGAGGATCTAGAAGAGAAAGTGAAAGGTTTTGTTCAAAAGAAGGTATTTAGGAAGAAGAAGAAAGGAATGGTGAAGCCGTGGTGGGATAGAGAATGTAAAATGATGAAAAGAAAGGTAAAAAGAAGTACAGGATGTGGAAGGAAGGAACCGCGAAAAGGAAGGAGTACGTAGAAATGAGGAAGAAGTTTAGGGCGATGTGTAATAAGATAGAGCAAGAAAAAGAAAAAGGGCTGAAAGAGGAGTTGAGAAGTGTTAAGACAGAAGGGGATGTGTGGAAGATAATTAATAGGTTTAGGAAACGTAGGGTGGGGATAAGTGAGAGAAAAGGGAGCGACGAATGGAGGAAATTTTTTAAGGATGCATTTCAGGGGTCAGATACACGAAAGAGAGATGAGGCGATTAGAAGAACGAGGGAGGTAGATGGAGAGGAGCTGAACGACGAGGAGATAGAGAAGCAGATAGGGAAATTGAAAAAATCTAAGGCAGCAGGGATGGACTGGGTAGAGAACGAAGCGTGGCTTTTTGTCACATAAGAATTAAGGCAGAGGCGGCAGGGGGTAGTGAAAAAAGTATGGGGGGGGAGGGATTCCCAAGAGGGTGGATGGAGGGGTTAATCGTACTACTGTATAAAAAAGGGGATAGGGAGAGGCAGGCAAATTATAGAGGAATTAAGCTCATGAATACTGCGTACAAAATATACGCGTTGGTATTAGTAGATAGGCTGCGCAAGGATGTTGAGGGGAAAAGAATATTGCCGGAGACGCAGGCAGGCTTCAGAGAGAGAAGGAGTACTATTGACAATATTTACGTCTTGCAACACGTGGTGGATAGAGAACTAACCAAAAAGGGTGCCAAAATGTACACGTTTTTTGTAGATCTAAAGAGCGCGTTCCCTTCGGTAGATAGAGGGAGGTTGTGGGAGACAATGGAAGAGAGGGGAGTGAAGAGGGGCCTGATCGAGAGGATAAGGGAGGTATATGAGCAGACGAAAGATAGGGTGAGAGGAGGGGAGGGAATATCTGAGGGATTCTGGATGGATAGGGGGTTCAGGCAAGGGTGCCTCATATGCCATATGAGGAGTCAGGATATGTTTACTAGCATATGCAGATGACATAGTGCATAGAGTTAAATGCGGACAAGTCGAAGGTTATGGTGTTCAGAAAGGGAAGTGGGAGAGATAGGGGAGGAGAGTGGAAGTGGAAGGGAAAAGCGGTACAGGAGGTGAAAGAATTTGCGTACTTGGGCTTCCTGTTTCGAAGGAATAGGGACGTGGATGGTCATATAAAAGAGAGGTTGAGAAGGACAAATGTGGTGATGAGGATGGTGTGGGGGCTGGGAGAGAGGTTGTTCGCAGATGATTTTGTAAGCGGAATGAAATTGTTTGATTCTCTAGTGAGAAGTGTCTTATTTTACGGAGTGGAGGTGTGGGGTTGGAAGGTAAGTGAAGAGGTAAAAAGGATACAGGAGAGGTATGTAAAGTAGACACTGGGGTTGGCAAGGAATACGCCGAACTATATTGTTAGGAGGGGGGCAGGAAGAACGAGTTTAGGGATTATAACAGGGAGTCGAACGTGTGAATATGAGGAGAAATTTTTAGAAAAGGGGGGAAGTAAATGGATTATGCCAAGGGAGAGAGCGCAACATTTGTGTGAGCAAGGAGAGCAATGTAGTCAGAGACTTATAGCGAGAATGAGATGCGGTTGCATGGAAGGTTATCACAGGTTCTGGCTTTCTAGAGAGAAGAGAATGTATGAACTGTGCGGGAAAGGGGATGCAAAAGTTGAGCACTGGTTAGAGATGTGTGAAGAGGTGGAAAGGAGTGAGATAAGCATGGAGGTATTGTTGCATGAAAGGGGGGAAAAAAGAGCAGTAGCATGGGTGAAGGAGTTGTTGGGTGAGATGGAGAAAAAGAGAAGAAAGGAGGAAGAGGAATGGAGAAGGAACGATTGTAAAAGGAGAGGAAGTAGATGTATGAAAAATGTAAATATTGTAAATAGTAGTTAAGTATTAGGTTTTAGCCGCGGAGACAGAGGCTGGTAATGCGAGGCATAGCGATAAAAGATCGAAATGTGTTCGTGGCGTGGCGAGACGCAGCGGGGAAGGTTAGACTATAGAAACGAGTGGATTAGCTATAAGTTGTGGATGGATGTTACTTTGTTAGAAATAGTTGTAAAAAAATTTTGTAAAAAAGTGGAAGTGTAAGCAAGTCAATTTTTTGAGGCCAGCAGGCTGCTGAAAAATAAACATTTAGCTATTATAATTTTGTTTGCTTATCTTTTAGTTTATATTTTTTTGTATTCTAGCAAATTCTAAATATTTTCATTTTTAAACTAAAAAATATTAATTTTAACCAGAAATAAATGAGTTCAATTTTAATTAAAGAGAATTATTTTTTCATTAAAAAACGAATTTTCTATAAAACAGTTGAATTTTATACCAAATTGTTAAAAATTCAAGCTAAAAAGTTGATCTTTTCACAAAAAAGTTGAATATTGTCAAGCCGAGAAAATGAAGTTTTGACAAGAAAATTAATCTTCAATCAATCGTTTGGAACCCAGGTGTCGGATTTGGAACCTAAAAGATGAATTTTCAACAAAACATGTAATAGTTGATATTCCAGAAAGTACTTTAATTCGAAATAAAAAACAGTTGGGTTGCACCAATAAAAGTCAATTTTTACGAGAATGCTTGAATCTTCAGCTGAAACACATTAATTTTTAACCAAGAAATATATCCGTCTAACAAAATTTTTTAAATTTGTATAGAAACAATTCAATTTTTAATAAAATAGTGTTTTTAATGAAAAAGTTAATAGTAGATTTTACAAAAAAAATGAACTTTCAAGTAATAAAAGTTATATTTTTTCATAGGGTTCTATTATTTCAGTTCATCCTTAAGAGAAAAAAACGACAAAAAGAAGAGGATAGGGAAAAGACTAAAGCCTGCGATAAATACATAGGCATTTTGATGATTTATGGACTAAAGAATAACATTTCAAATAAACATTGAAGTTAATATTTAATGGGCTTAAAATATTATTTTATTATTATTGTTGTGTTTTTATTAACCTTTTACTCGGGTAAACCCGGTTATACATCATAGCCACGGACTAAGTCAAGTGACTGATGAGATTAGAATGTTATAAGTTAATTCAAATAATTTAATACAATGGTTGAAACCTCCTGCGATGATGTTGTAGGTATACAATTACGAGCGGCCATGAGCGTAGGAGGTGACAACAGTCACCTCTGGATGCTTTCTTAAAGCTACTATCTACCACTCCACGGGTTTTTCGTCGCTCGCTTCCTGATGATCAAAAAAGTTTGTTACTATGCGACAGGTGTTTAATAAAACCGCCTTCTGAGCTGCTGCCAATACCCTACTGACTCAAATTGATGATTCATCATGATTTTATCATCATTCAGCATGATTCAAATTCCTCCATATGGTCTTTACTTCATGCCTTAACTCGCTATACTTGTGGATCTTGGTTGTATAGGTTGACTGCAAATTTCGGTTAAGCGGACAAGCAATGTCGATGATGTAGACTTTTCCACTTTTTTTCCCGCATCATGATGTCAGGTCGATTGGCCCGGATGTAATGATCCGTTTAGATAGTAACGTCCCAATATAAGATTTAATCTTCGCTTTCTAGAAAGGTCATTGGAATGTATCTATAGAAGCGCATCCAATCATTTAAGAATCCTAGGTTTAGGGCAAGTTGTTGATGTATAATGCCCGCTACATCATTATGTCTGTGCGTATATTCTCTCTGAGTCATCACGCGACAGCCATCAATAATGTGCTCGATGGATTCATTGGTATCTCCACATAATCGGCACCGGTCAACCACGTCTTGATGCAACACGTTTTTGCGATAATTTCTGGTACTAACAACCTTGTCCTGTATTGCAATGACGAATCCTTTCGCCCCTGGATACAGAATACCCTTTCTTAGCCAAATATTAGATGCCTCACTATCCACTTCATTTTGATCTAACGTGTTGGGGTGCTCGCCATGGATGGCTTTCTGTCGCCATTATATTTCTAATTCCTCTATGGTTCTTGCCCTGATATTCAAGGCCCCATCTGAGGACAAATTTAAGGGTTTGTATTCAAGATCCGCATGAGAGATGGTACTGTAAAGCGCAACATTTCGTTCGCTGTTAAAATAGTCTTGCAACTGTATAACTTGTGACTCACACAGTTTTCTGACCTATTGCCCCTCTGATTAAATTTCCCTATTTCCCCTCTTATTAAATGCACTGTTCTACGTTTATCTAGTCCGAACTCCATGTGGATATCATTGGAAAACTGCTTTGTGACATCCATTACTTGCTGCAGTTTCTGGCCTGATTAGAGTACAGCTTCAGTTCATCCATGTAAAGAAGATGGGTCACTTGAGGACCATCCTCATTATCATGAATATAACCGTCGTGAAGCGTATTGATCTAGTTATCCTGGGTTGTCCATGAGCAAAATACTTGATTCGTGTACTTCAGAGCCTCATCGCATGGCTTAGAAAGTCAATAATGCGTGGGCAGATTTGGTAAAGTATTAAGACTTCAAGCAAATAGACATGAGACACGGAAGGAAACGCTTGCTTGTAGTCAATGTATGCTATTTCTAAGTTCCTTTGATGCTTACAAGCTTGAGTCTTGGCAACAGCGTCTATAGTGACTAGATCTTTACAGCCTCGTGAGTTTTTACAACATCCTTTTTGTTTTTCTGTAAGAATTTCATTCTCGTCGCAATTAGTATATACCTTATCTGCAATGATAGCTGTAAGGCATTTATAAATTGTTGGAAGACAGGCTATTGGTCGAAAGTCAGATGTATTTTGAGCGTATGATTTTTTTGGTATCATATAACTAGTACCTTGTACCAGAAGTTGTGCGCCATGTCCGGACCTGGAGCTTTCTAATTACTTGCCCTTTTCAGGACCTTGTTTGAATCACGCTGTGTTCAAATTGCTTCTGTTCATTTTTTCCCAAACACCCGACCAGTAGTTAGTCATATCTTCCAATTGAGGGACTTCGGCACCTTGCTGGTTCTTTGGCTTTAATATCAGTTCACGATAGAACCTTCTTTCATCTGTCTGAAAGTTTTGATTTTGTTGCCTTCGTGCATTACTTTCCTTGTACCGACGCAGTCTGGCAGCAAGAATACCAAGTCTGCGTCGTTAAGAGTCTAAAATTTCATCCAATATTGCTGGTGTTAATGTCGCGATGTGCCGAGGGTGCATGATTTTAGTGACATAGTTCATCAGTTTTCTGGTTCTATTTAATTTTTTCTATTAAGTTAATCGACCCAATTTTCACCTTACTTTGCTGACATCCATATCCAACCTGATCTTCGATGGTGGATCTTGATCCCTTTCTGGGACAAAGACTGCATTTTTAGGCCTAGTTTTCCGGCCCAACGTTCTAACGGTTGCCACAGCTGCACAGTATACAAGAGTTTGCACCTCTGACGCAGTTTGTGCTATGTTTAAATACGTAGGTAAAACCTTGCTGTCGAGATGTGATATTAGTGCACGGAGATCATTTGTGATGTTCATTTTGGGCAGAGAATGCCTTAGTGTTGGTTCTACATAACTGAAATCTAGTAAAACATGACCAAAATTCCTTTCCAGGTGTTGTAGTTTTTCTGAGATTTCCCTATCCACATCATCGTTAGTAATATCCGAATGTGGTTCTAGTGGATCCGGTGCATGATGTTCATTATCCCTAGCACCTATGCCTTCAGCACCAATCAAGTCTTCGTTATCCACATCTTCCAAGGCGAGCTCATCAACAGGAAGCTGCCCTTCCACTTCCATTTTGATAGCCGCTATTTCAGCAGCCGAAAACAGTATATTTATGGATATTGAGCGTTTTTGATCTGCCAGATTCTACTTATTTATTTTTGTGGCTAGCTCTGGGTATTTAAGTAAAAAGAGTCTATGATGTTCTCTTCTCACACTTTGCCCACATTTCTCTGCCAAAAAATAAAGGCGCATAACATCTCTGTTCATATGATCTATCCATTTTCGTCGCTTTTTTGGTTGCTGAACCTCTGCTTCTGTCTCAGGTATGAGGTCATCCATCTCTAGAAGATGTGGTGGTGTTGAATCATCAATAGGATGAGGAATAATATCAATTGCTCCTGCTTGACTGTTTGACGCGGCTTACTCTAACTGATGTTCATTGCCGTCGTTTTTCCACGACGAATCAACCTGTTGTTTAATCTCCATTGCTCGGTCTTCTGTAATATGTAGATTCGTCCTGATGTCCTTCACCTTAGCGATAAGATCTCTTAGTGCGACTTTGCGTATATTAGGATACTTCGCAGCAAATTTTGTTCTTAAATTGTATCCCTTTTCCATTTTCGTTTCAAACTTCGAACTTTCGTAATAGAAACGCATCAATTTAGGTCCGTCCACTCAGCGCCGCCACCAAGGGAAATTATAAAATAGAATATGCGAAATTTTTTTTTTGCTTTTTTTCTAATTTTATGTTTAAAAAAAATTTTTTGCTCTTTAAACTTCCGAAAAAAGGGTGGCAGCGCTAGCAGGACGTTCACTCAGTGCCTCCACCTACGAAGAATCTCTAAAAATGATTATAATGCGATAAACGATACGTGGAGATTTTTTTGCTTTTTTTATCTATGATGACATATATTATGTTTCCTAAAAAACTACCCCTAAGTTGTACACAACTACCCCCTGTGATCAAAAACGTTTTCAAAATGGGAAAACTATCTTTAATAATGTAAACATGTTTTAGAGCTTCAAATTAATCACATTACACTTGAAAATTTCGCCCTCTTTATAATTCCCCCAAAACTACCCATTCACGTGAACGTATGCAGCAGAACATTTGTATGTATGAAAAAAACATTAAAAATAATCAAACTTAGAAGAAACTGTTAGTTGATATTTTTTTCTCTTTTTTGGCTCTCCGATATTATATAATACGTTCCCTAAAAACTACCCCTAAGTCATACATACTCACTCCTCGTGATTGAAAACGTTTTAAAAGCTAAAACACCATCTTGAACAATGTAAAAAAGTATGAAAAAAACATTAAAAATAATCAAACTTAGAAGAAACTATTAGTTGATATTTTTTTTTCTTTTTTTGCTCTCCGATAATATACAATACGTTACCAAAAAACTACCCCTAAGTCATATATACCCTCCCCTCGTCATCAAAAACGTAACATATATATGTATAAAAAAAGCATACAAAAATAATACAACTTAGTTGGAAAACAACCTTTCACAATAAAAAAATTATTTAGAATTCCAAATTAATTACATGACACTTGAAAATTTCCCCCTCTTTGTAATTTTTCTAAAAAACTACTCTTCCACGTGAACGTATGCAGCAGAACATTTGTATGTATGAAAAAAACATTAAAAATAATCAAACTTAGAAGAAACTGTTAGTTGATATTTTTTTCTCTTTTTTAGCTCTCCGATATTATATTATACGTTCCCTAAAAACTACCCCTAAGTCATACATACTCACTCCTCGTGATTGAAAACGTTTTAAAAGCTAAAACACCATCTTGAACAATGTAAAAAAGTATGAAAAAAGCATTAAAAATAATCAAACTTAGAAGAAACTATTAGTTGATATTTTTTTTCTCTTTTTTTGCTCTCCGATAATATACAATACGTTACCAAAAAACTACCCCTAAGTCATATATACCCTCCCCTCGTCATCAAAAACGTAACATATATATGTATAAAAAAAGCATAAAAAAATAATACAACTTAGTTGGAAAACAAGCTTTCACAATAAAAAAATTATTTAGAATTCCAAATTAATTACATGACACTTGAAAATTTCCCCCTCTTTGTAATTTTCCTAAAAAACTACTCTTCCACATGAACGTATGTAGCGGAAGATATATATATATATATATATGGAAAAAGGATCAAAATAATAGAACTTAGAAAACATCGTTAGTCGATTTTTTTGCTCTTCAATAATATATAATGCGTTACCCAAAAACTACCCCTAAGTCATACCATACCCTTCCCTCGTCATCAAAAACGTTCTAAAAGTTGGAAAACTATCCTGAACAATGTAGAAATGATTTAGAACTCTAATTGATTACATCTTCCAGCGGAAGATGTTCTGTTGCATACCTTCACGTGGAAGGGTAGTTTTGGGAATATTATAATGAGAGGGTAATTCCTGAGTGTCATGTGATTAATTTGGAGTTCTAAATCATTTTTACATTGTTCAAGGCGGTTTTACAACTTTTAAAACGTTTTTGATGACGAGGGGAGGGTATGTATGTCTTAGGGGTAGTTTCCGGGTAACGTATTATATATTATCGGAGAGCAAAAAAAGAAAAAAAAATCAACTAACAGTTTCTTCTAAGTTGATTATTTGTAATGCTTTTTTCATGCATAAAATTGTTCTGCTGCATACATTCACGTGGAAGGGTAGTTTTGTGGAAATTATGAAAAGCGCGAAATTTTCAAGTGTCATTTGATTAATTTGAAGCCCCAAAACATGTTTGCATTGTTAAAGGTAGTTTTCGCATTTTGAAAACGTTTTTGATCACAGGGGGTAATTGGGTAAGACTTAGGGGTAGTTTTTTGGGAAACATAATATATGTCATCATAGAGCAAAAAAAAGCAAAAAAATCTCCACGTGTCGTTTATCGCATTATAATCAGTTTTGGTGAGTTTTCGTAGGTGGCGGCGCTGAGTGGACGTCCTGTTAGCGCCGCCACTCTTTTCTCCGAAGTTTAAAGAGCAAAAAAAAATTTTTTTTAGCATAAAATTAGCAAAAAAATATGGCGTATCCCATTTTATAATTTGACATGGTGGCGGCGCTGAGTTGACGGACCTCACCAATTCCTCTTTCATTGTGGTATCCCAATTGATGCTCTCCCACAGTATTTCTGTCGAGGTGGTTGGCTGTAATTAGCTAGCGCTAACCAAAGCATCCTCAGCAGGCACAGTTGTTGTTCCACTGCTTACCGTTCGTCGCAGATGTTCTTGCTGGTCAGCTGTTTGATTAGTGAGATCTGCCTAACCATCTCGCAGCTCACCATCCACACCGTTCCGCATGCTGTGGTCTCCAGCTGTGGCTCCAGAGGCGCCCTGACGATCTTCGGGAAGTGACAAGCGTTTCAAAATCTTTAATATATTCTCAATTTTTCATTGATGGTTTTTGGTGTTCTACTTCGTCCCTTTCCTCTTCGTTATCAGCCTATTCGGCATGGGAAACCCTGTCAGTAGCAATGCTACCGCCAACATTGCAGTCAAAGTCATGAGAGGAGAGTTCAAGCCCTACCGCGACATCAATGCGGAACACCTTCGGTAGGGTTTTTTATTAAAAAAATTTTTTATTTATTATTAATATTATTATTATTATTATTATTATTACACCATTAAGCCATTTCCCTTTCGGGGTAAGCGTGACTCACTTGGTGAGTAATATAAAATTTTATAGGGATATACAATTTTTAGATTGACAGAGAATTCTCGTATTATTTATTTAAATAACACGTTCGTTTCGCAACACTGCTCCGACCCAGGTTGCTGATCAATCTGTCCAGCAATCACCCCAAGTGAAGATTCTCACAAAGTCGTTGTGTAAGGTTCCCCACTTTGGTCCATTAGTGCCCAAGGTCTTTTGTATCAGGCGCCATTCACTCTACTGACACTCTTCTTATTAACTATTTGCCACCATACTTGTCTGTACTGTCATACTTCTCTAGCTTCTTTTATGTTCATGCATTTTTTCATGCTGGAAATTGTGCTTAAAAATTTGAAAATATGATAAACTTGACAAATTATATGATACTATCTTTTCAAATTTGTGACAGTATTTACACTATTTTTATCCCTGAATTGAGCCCGAGGCGTGAAAGTAAACATTATTTAAATTTTGTTTTAAATTAGGAGAAAATGAGTGATTTTACGATATTTCAAGAGATTGTAATTGCTTCACCTGAGCATTTCAATTTCCGTCAATGAGAGTATAGGTTAACTTATTATTTTTCCATCCACTTATCCTACTCTCATACCTGTCCTATTGTAGTGCAAAATGCGCAATGAATATTAAAATGAAAAGGTTAATGGTATTGCAATTAATTGCGCATTACATGCAAATTTCTTCGAGAAAAAAATGTGACTTCTTGCTGAAATGTCTTGACACATTTTGAAATAATATTTAAACCGACTGTCGACAATTGAAAACCTTTTCAAGCTCTATCTGATCTCTTCGGGTCCTAAGCGGGTGCTGACAAGCCTGTAATGAAGAAAAAGGTTCGAAGCATCATACCCAATTATCTCTTTGCACATTTCCTGCAATGGATTGGGTGTTTACAAGCACCAAAGGCGAAAAATAAGGAAAAAAATTAATTTTTCTTCTCACCATCTATTCAGTCTTTTCGGGCCCTAATTGGGTGCTGTCTAGCCCGTTAGGACAAAAAAATTTCTAAAGTGTCTTATATAATTATTTATCTCTTATTTCTAAAAAGAGCCAGGGAGTTTAAAAGTATCAAAAATAAAAAATGAACTCTAAAAAGTAATTATTTTTTCTTCATTGCCTTGTCAGTCTTTTCGTGCCCTAATCGGTTGCTGACTAGCCCGTCAGGATAATTTTTTGTAAATATCACTAAATCTTTTTTTTTCATTTTTGAAAAGAGTTCGGATATTTAAAAGTAGCAAAGGCGAAAATGAAAATGAAAAAAATGAATGTTCTTTCTCGCCATCTAGTCAGGTCTTTCGGAGTCTAATCGGGTTCTGGCTGGCCCGTCAGGACGAAAACCTAGTTAATCGGTTGTATTGAATCCTAATATTTGTTTGCACATTTCCAAAAATATAGGGTGTTTAAAAATGAAAAAAAAATGTACATTAAAAACAAAGATTTTTGTTCTTATCATCGAGACTGTCTTTGAAATAATTTTTAACGTGAACCATCTAAAATAGAACTTGTCAAGACCGACTGACTAGCGCTAGATTGGCACCAGAATAGCGCTAGATTATCTTGTCCAGCCAGCACCACGTTAGTGATCAGGACAGACAATCCTGGCCCCGAATAGTTCCCCGATAATTTTCTAAACGGGTTTCTAAATTTTTGTAATTAAAAAGAACCTGTTTTTCTATTGTTAATGTGTAGTATAAATCGTATTCCTGACCTTGAAGCTTGGAAACTGTTAATTAAAAATGTGTTATCGCTTTATTTATCTACTTAGTGATACAATAATTCAATACATATTTGTGTAAGGTATTATATAACGGAATTATTGATGATTTGAAAGGTTTAAATCGCTAGAAATTGACTACATTTTTTATCGTTTTTCACTGATTCTCCGGTCAGAAGATCGTTGGAATTTTCAGTAACTTTCACTGAAAAATTAGGAACTTTTTCTACCTACATTAATAAATAAAAGTTGGAATGATTTAAAGAAAATTTTCTTTAAAAATGACCTGTATATAGGAGGGTTTATTTTTGTTTTCAACGTAATTCATTCTGCGACCTTAATTGGACAAGATTTTAAAATTGTACTAGGTTGCGTGGAAATATCTCTTGACGCCTACATATGCTCGTGCGTCTAATCGTGCGTAAGTGTATTATGTCAATGGTGATTAAAATCACAGTGACCCAATTTCACGAAGACAGTATACTGTATCGTACATCAAATATTGAAATTTTTCTCTATTACAATGTGAACAGTAGTTTTTTATATCTATTGTTCCAACTGACAATGAAATTGTTGAATTAAATTATTTTAATTTAAAGATCAAAAAAAGTTCATAAATATGAATTATTTTGTTATTATTTTCTTTACATATCTTTTACGTATCTTTATATGACTGGACTTAACTATTTTGTTATTCATCTTTTTGTTGTAAAAGTTAAAAGTTTGGTTTCAATTGTCTTCTCTCTTGACTGAAAAATCCTTCTTAGTTAAAAATTCAACTCTTATTGGAAATTCGTTTTTTTGGCTGGATTAAATGGTTTTTGAGAACAATTCAAATCTTTTTGTGTTATATACCAACTATTTGAATAAAAGTTGAAATCTTTTGTTAACTGTTAATAATTTAAAATTCATCACTTTGGTTGAAAGTATTCGAATTAAAGTTGATTTTTATTATTTTAAACTTCAACAATTACACTTTTAATTGAGAATTGTTTTTTTTTGTACTGAAAAATTAACCACTTGTTTGAAAGTTGAACTGCTTTGCTTAACACTCATTTTATGGGTTGTTTCCTTTTTTGTAGGAAATTAATCTTTTTGATTAAAAGTTGATATTTTTGTTTCGAAATTCATCTACTCGGTTGGAAGTTCGACATCTTCGTTAAAAATGTATAATGTTTATTGGAGTTTCATAATTTTTATTGAAAATTTGACTATTTTGTTAAAAATTCATCTTTATAGGTACGATGAAATTGCGACCATTCGATTAGAAAGTGAACTCTTTGTTATAAAATTTAAGCTTTTAGTTGGAAGTTCCACGTCTTGTTATAATTTTATCGTGTTTGTTTAAAAATTTAGCTTTTTTGTTGAACATTTGTTTGTTTGTATCTAAAATTCATTTTATTTTAAGATAATCAATCATCAGCCAAATAATTGAATTTTGAACCAAAAAGATGAATATTCAACCAAAAAATGGAATAGTTGAATTTTCAGTTAAAAATTTAATTTTCGAATAAACTTATGAATTTTCAACGAAAACGATGAATATTCAACTGTAATAAATGAATTTTGAATTTAAAAAATTGGTTAAAAATTCAACTACCTGTTTAAAAATTGAACTACTTTGTTAAAAATTCCTTCTCTTCGACTGAATATTCATAATTTAAGTTGTGAGTCATTCTGTTCGGCTTGGAAATGGAATTTTTTGTAGAAATTTCATACTTTTTTTGTAACTAAAAATATTTGGTTAAAAATTTAATTATTTTTCATGAAAATGTACCTTTTTTAATATTATATACAACCTTTTTAGTAAAAAATTATCTTTTAGGGTTGACAATTCATCTTTTTGTTGGAAAATATTAAAATTTTAGAAATGTGAAGTCTTTTATATTGAATGCAATAGGATATTTACATTTATTTTATTTTAAAAGTTTAATTTTTGTATTATTTACCTATTTTTGTGAAAAAATCATTCTATTTCCTTTATTTTGGGATAATTTCGGGCAACGCTACTTTTCGAGTAGGTGGGGGGATTAATTACAGAACTGTGTTCGTCGACGAGTGTTTGTGGGGGGGGGGGCAGTCCTTCTTTCAGTTGAAAAAGAACAATTTTTCAATCCGAAAATGAAATAGTTAAATTTTAGTTAAAAATTTTATTTATATTTGAGACGTTTATCTGCGTCATAGAGACACGTCGTGTGACCTATTGTGATCTAGCAATGACTATTTATAAATTAAAAATATATATTGTTTATCTTGTTGATATGAGGAAAACTAGAGCAATGTATCTTACATGTTTGTTCGCCTCACTAAGACATGTCGTTTGACCTATTGTGATCCAGCAATAACGATTTATACATTTTATATATATATTCATTTATTTAATTAATTTATAAAATAAATTATTTATCTGTGCACTTAGTTGAAAACTCAAAAATTGAACTGTTTTATTGGTGAAAAGTTTGGCTTTGTATTGAAAAACGCGGAAAATTTTTATCAAATTAAGCTCCTTAGACAGTGTATTTTAAAAAGTTTCAATGGTTTTGAAAGGACTTTAAAGAAGGTGATTTTAACGGCTATCAGATATAACGCACTTGTAAACTGACTCTCACGTTCTCTTGTGTTCTTTGTAGCAGTTTCGTAATAACTCTAAAAGAGGCCGATCATGTATATTCGTTTTGGGAAAAAAGCTAAATAGAAAATTTTAAATTTTTAATATATACACTTTCTTAAAATTGTGTTTCGATATGCAGTTCCTGGGAAATCCGAAAACGTACTTAAAGATAAGTAATTCATATCAATTTACTATAATTTTACGATAAAAAAGAAAT